>NW_021703766.1:10418943-10444062 GCF_005190385.1 Monodon monoceros | reverse complement strand
ACACACACACACACACACACACACACACACACACACACACACACACACAGAGTCACTCACTCCCAGACAGAATCCCATACCATCAAAAACCGAATCTCTTGTGACTCATGTATCACAATTTTTTTTAACTGCTCCAAGGATGACACCAAAGTACAGAGTTTGTGACCCAGTGCTTCAGGTCCCACCTTCTTCATGTGCAAAATGGGGAGAATTCTTCCTGCCCTGACCACCTTTCAAGGGGAGATAAAATAACCATTGCAGAAGCCCTTTAAACACTCTCAACCCCAGCAGTTTGGATGACTGACAATAATGAGTGAGTGAATCAACCCACATTCACTGAGCGCCAGCGACGTGCCAGGCATTCAGGTAACTGCGAGCACATAGCTGTGCAGGACATACGCACACAGCATGCAGTTTACCGGGGAGCCAGACACATAAATATTCAAGGACGTAAGGGGGTGTCAGGGTGAGGGCAGGTTACCAACGGAACACAGAGGCGTGTGTGGGGTGGATGGGTGGCATCAGAGGGGCTGTCCCCAGACCTTATTTTAAACCTCTGTCATGATTCAGTTTCTCACTCCTAAAAGGAGTCCCAGAATGTGTGATGTGGTCCTGATTTTCCTTCCACTTCAGAAGTCGGCTGCCTTCTTAAAGACTGTCTTGTGAGGGCTTCCCTGGCGGCCCAGTAGTTAAGACGTCGCGCTTCCACTGCAGCGGTCGCGGGTTCGATCCCTGGTCGGGGAACTAAGACCCTGCGTGCCTCGTGGTGTGGCCAAACCCGCCCCCCCCCAAAAAAAAACCAAGCCAAAACAAAACAAACAAACAAACAAACCAAAGACTGTCTTATGGTCTGCAGCACCAGCCTGATGCTTTCCTGCGTTCAGCAAACACACTGAGCATCTAATTCACAGCCCTGTTCTAGGCACTGGCACAAAGAGGCACAAAGTCATGAAGCAGTTCACATTCCTGCTGTCATAGAGATGATGGGAGAATCAACTGGCAACAAAAATTTAAAGAAGTAAAATCTCACAATCCCAGAAATCCTGCCCACCCACCGTACCTTAGGTTGTATCTCAGAGCAGCCCGTCCCCCACACCAGCCCAGTGCCAGGCTGGCAGATACTTTCATCCTTCATTTGGACACTTGCTATTGAATCTTCCAAATCCCCCAGCTTCTCCAATATGGTCTCCTGACATTGGCCAGTGTCCTCGGCCAACATGAATCAACTCACTTCACGCGCCCTGGTATTCATCTCAAATCCGAATCCCTTTTCCTGGCCCACGAATCTCTCCACCATCTGCTTACTTTGGAGCCTGGCAGCTGTGTCTGTCCCCTCTCCTTCATACCATCCTGAATAGGACATGTCTTTGACTTTTTCTTTTCTTTTTTGGCTGTGTTGGGTCTTTGTTGCTGCGCGCAGGCTTCCTCTAGTTGCGGCGAGCGGGGGCTACTCTTGGTTGTGGTGCGCGGACTTCTCAGTGTGGCGGCTTCTCTTGTTGTGGAGCACGGTCTCTAGGTGCACAGGCTTCAGTAGTTGTGGCACACAGGCTCAGTAGCTGTGGCGCAAGGGCTTAGCTGCTCCGCGGCACATGTGATCTTCCTGGACCAGGGATCAAACCCGTGTCCCCTGCATTGGCAGACGGATTCTTAAGCACTGCGCCACCAGGGAAGCCCCAGAGCATTTACTTTTATAAGGGAAAAGTCCATGTGTCGGGGGCCTCCCTCTTTTACCAGGAAGGAGAGGTTGACTAAAACTCTAGAAATTCTTATCAACTGAGAAGTTTCCGCCTTAAATCTGCATCTGCGTAACAGCCATACCCTTGTTTACTGGGCTTTGCCTGATAGGCTCCCATAGCTGGAGATGGTATTTAAGGGGGCGGGGCATGGTTTCGGCCTTTTGGGGGAGTTATTCAGCTTGCCTGGGCATCTCCCATGCACACAGGAGTTATACTTGTTATTAAACGTCTATTTGTTTTCTCCTGTTAATCTCTCCTTTATTACAGTTGGGGGCGTGGTCTCAGCCAAGAACCTAAAAGAGTAAAGAGAAAATTCCTTTCCTAGCCTACACACTCTTTTTTTTTTCCTTAACATCTTTATTGGAGTATAATTGCTTTACAATGGCGCGTTAGTTTCTGCTGTTTAACAAAGTGAATTAGCTATACATATGCATATATCCTCATATCTCCTCCCTCTTGCGTCTCCCTCCCACCCTCCCTATCCCACCCCTCTAGGTGGTCACAAAGCACCGAGCTGATCTCCCCGTGCTATGCGGCTGCTTCCCACTAGCTAGATATTTTACATTTGGTCGTGTATATATGTCCATGCCACTCTCTCGCTTCGTCCCAGCTTCCCCTTCCCCCTCCCCGTGTCCTCAAGTCCATTCTCTACGTCTGCGTCTTTATTCCTTGCCTACACACTCTTAACCGAGTTCACACACACTTTTCCATTCCTCTGCCAACTTCTTCCTCCACAGACTCACTTGCTTGGCCTTCTGATGCTCTTTGCTTCGTCTTAGATTCAATACCATCTTCCCGGAGAGACAGGACTCAGGATGCTGCTGAAAACTACTCTCTCCGCTTCCCATATTTCAGGCCACAGTTTATTTGCTGTGTGTCCTACTTCAATGAAGCAAACAACGAAAATGCAAACTTCCCACCACGTCTGATGTCCAGTTTAAACGTCCAGTTGTACACTGGCATCCCTGGTGTGTGCCACGCATCACCAACCAATAAATAATTGGCTATCATCCTACATACATTTGTGGAATAAGTGAACTGAAGAATCTCAGAGTGGAGGGGATGCTGAGGGTGGGCATGCCAGCACTCTCCTCCCTTTCCAGGCAGGGAAACCAGAACTGGGAAGCGACACGTTCAAATTCATAAAAACCTTGAACTCTTTCTATATTACAGATTTTGTAAGCAGATCGGTTACGGGGTCCCTGGAGAAAGAGAACCAGGCATGGCTTTCTTGACACAAGAGAAGCCATTTTGGCCTAAGCCATTTTGTGATCTAAGCCTGGCCACCATGCCTGCCCTTGAACAGGTTTCAGTAGCCAATGATCTTAAGGGAACAAAGGAATGCGGGAACAGAGGAAAGGCAGTCAAGTAACAGCGCAGCGATAAAGCAGAGTCCTAGCTCCTCCTCAAGGGGATATACGTAATTTTTGTCTTTGAGTTCTGCAGGAACTAAGACCCCAACTCAGGTGGAGGATGGAATGATGACGTTGACCCTCCTGACTGGAATCAACTAAAGCTCGCACTCTGTCGACCCTGGCCCCCAATTCTGTGCTGAGTCCTTCTCTGCTCAAGCCCCTTCATGAATACTCATGTACCCGGAGCTTCAAACTTCCCCAGTTGTGCCGTTCAGGGAGATGGTGCCTTGGGAAGCAGCATCTTTTCCAGTGTTCTCACTTGCTGCAGGTAGTAACACCCCCTCCGCTTGGTTGTGTCTATTGGCTGGACACCCACCAAGAGGCGAATCCAGTTTTGGGGTAACAGCGTGAAGGCAGGAGCCCTCCCTGTAATACCTTAGTTAAACTTCACAGCCACCCTGTGAGCGACTCTCTGCTGGGAGCCCAGGTAGGATTCAGGCCCCCTTTCCCTGAGCAGGGCCCTCACATCTAAGCCCGGCCTCCCAGTGCCCTCACCTCGCCAAGCTGCGGGAAGACAAAAGACCCCATTTACAATCCCCAGCAGACGGAGTGAACAGTTAAAGGGAAAAAAATAAAAAATAAATAGGGAATTATCCATGAAAGCTCTGCAGCCTTGCTAACTTCCTCACTTGGTTAAACTCATATCAACGGCTTAAGCCACTCAACTGCCTTAACTGGACTAACCGGTTTAGAAGCTTTCTCTTTTCTCGTTATTTCTGGAGAACCTTAGGCAATTCAAATGCAGAGTGACAACTTCTGCATCAAGAAAGCAATAAAAAAAAATGGGCATCTTATATTGGGACAACACATGGGGCCCAAACAATCCTTTTTATTACAGTTTAGGGCAACAAGGACAAAGCTTCAGAACAATTCTTTACAGCAAAACCAGCATTTTACAGGGCTGGATATTAAGGAAGAAAAATCTTCTTTTGGGGGGTTTAGTTTGATGGAAAACAGTGGAGTCTAACCAAAAATACATTTTATAGTTTAAAAATATAAACCCAGTACCTCTAAAAGGAGCCATCTGTTTAACTGTAGGATGTATGAGGCGTTTTGAGTGACTGAACACAGGTGACATTCTGACAAAATGTGGCTTGGAAGATGGATCTGTGGTCCCATGGGCTTCCAACTGAATGGGAGAAGCAGGGATGAAACAAGTAATGATCACAACTGGGTAGGAAATATTCCTTTGTGTCAAGTACGAAGGAAAACAAGCAGGGTTCTACGAGAGAAAATAACAGAAAGAGTGAGCGGAGAGGGGAGACTGATTTTGGAAGGTTTTTAGGAAAAAAATTTCTTAATTGAAATATAGTTGATTCACAGTGCTTCAGGTATACAGCAAAGTGATTCAGTTATATACACACACTCACTCATACATATGTACATACATATCCTTACCATGTTCTTTTCTATTATGGTTTATTATAGCAGATTAAATATGGTTCCCTGGGCTATATAGTAGGACCTTGTTGTTTATCTATTTTATATATAGTAGTGTGTATCTGCTAATCCCAAACTCCTAATTTATCCCTCCCCCACCCCCTTTCCCCTTCGGTAACCATAAGTTTGTTATCGGAAGTTTTTTTTTTTTTTTTTTTTTGTGGTACGCGGGCCTCTCACTGTTATGGCCTCTCCCATTGCAGAGCACAGGTTCTGGAAGCGAAAGCTCGGCGGCCATGGCTCACGGGCCCAGCCGCTCCGCGGCATGTGGGATCTTCCCGGACCGGGGCACAAACCCGCGTCCCCTGCATCGGCAGGCGGACTCTCAACCACTGCGCCACCAGGGAAGCCCTGTTTTTGGAAGTTTTTTTGAGGACAGGTATTTTCACAGAGACCAGAAGCCCTTTCCTGGCTCATGCAGGGGGAACCTAGAAAGAACTATGAGGTGGACACAGCTCAGAACTGAGGACAGGAGAAGCTGGCCAGGCAGAGGAGGCTGGTGGAGACCTAGAGGTCCGCTCAGCAGAGGCTGCAGCGTGAGGACACCCTTAGGCGTCCACTAGGCTAGAAGGACAGGAAAGGCCCCAGGTCCATGGAGATGTGGGTGCAATAAGCTGAGAGCTGCTCCCAGCTCCCCTTCTGGACCGAATATGGTTCCCACGTGTTCAACCTTTTCTATCAATATGGTTCAATCTCTTCCAATCAATATGGTTCAATCTCTTCCAGTTTGAAGACCTAGAAATTCAGTCCTGTAGTTCAGCTGCTAAGTTTAAAAATTCAATGGATAATGACCAAGAGTCAATAATATGTTCAGATCAGATTTTTTCCATTTTATACTTTTAAAAAGGAGATACTGTAAGAGAATATGTTTTATTTGTTAGCAGTCGTTTCCTATTTTAGATTTCAATGGCCTAAATTTTTCTCAAAGGACTCATGTCAGGTACAAATCAGACTTCAAGAAATTTCCCTCAATTTCCATTTAAAACTCCCGCCCTATAGGTCATATTTGAACTCTATCAAAGGCTTTAGATTTAACAGAAAAATGGAGACTGCAGATTCTAGAAACAGTTGATGAATTAAGTGCTGGTATGAAGGCACAATTTTTTTAAGAAGTTCGGAGTTGGGCTTCCCTGGTGGCGCAGTGGTTGAGAGTCTGCCTGCCGATGCAGGCGACGCGGGTTCGTGCCCCGGTCCGGGAAGATCCCACATGCCGCGGAGCGGCTGGGCCCGTGAGCCATGGCCGCTGAGCCTGCGCGTCCGGAGCCTGTGCTCCGCAACGGGAGAGGCCACAGCGGTGAGAGGCCCGCGTACCGCCAAAAAAAAAAAAAAGTTAGGAGTGAATAGCCTTAAAGATCAATGAAAATTAGGACAAGACAAGCTCCCTGAAAGCAGGGTCTGTGTGTTACGTGCCTTGTATCCCAACACTTACACACATTAAATAATCAAAAACCAAAGACTTAATGGGTTAATGAGGTTTGTTAAAAATGAAGCAGAACTTCAAATGAAATAATAATTGAAAAAGAACTCCACAGGCAGTATCATTAATCTATTTCTATTTTTAGTAAGGACTAACTGACAGAACAACAAAGTAGCCCCCATGAGGCTGGCTGGAGAAGTAATGGCAAAGACATATATTTGCGCTTATCAATAATCAAATTATTTTTCACTTAAAAAATTTTTAACGTATCTCCAGCTACAGCCACATAAAAATACTGACTTCATTGAAGACATCACTTTCTTTTACGACAACATGGATGGACCTAGAGGGTATTATGCTAAGTGAGATAAGTCAGATAGAGAAAGACAAACACCGTATGGTCTCACTTATATGTGAAATCTGAAAAACAAATGAACAAACATAATACAACAGAAACAGAGTCACAAATACAGAGGACAGGTGGTTGCCAAGCGGAGGGGGAGAGAAATATGTGAGGGCTATTAAGAGGCACAGACTTCCAGTTACTAAATAAATGAGTTGTGGGTATGAAAAGTACACTCTGGGGAATATATAGTCAATAATTATGTAATATCTTTGTATAGTGAGGGACAATAAGTAGTCTTATTGTGCTGATCATTTTGAAATGTATAGAAATACTGAATCACTGTTGTGCACCAGGAACTAACATAGTGTTGTAGGTCAATTTTACTTCAAAAACAAATTCATAAAGAAAGAGATCCAATGAGTGGTTACCAGAGGCAAGGGGTTGGCGGGAGGAAGAACTGGATGAAGGCTGTCAAAAGGTACAAACTTCCAGTTATAAGATAAATAGGTACCAGGGATGTAATGTACAACATATAAATATAATTAACACTGCTGTATGTTATATATGAAAATTGTTGAGAGTAAATCTGAAGAGTTCTCATCACAAAGGAAAAATCTTTCTCTATTTCTCTAATTTTGTATCTATATGAGATGATAGATGTTCACTAAACTTACTGTGGTAATCATTTCATGATGTATTAAGTCGAACCATTATGGTTTACACTTTAAACCTATGCAGTTCTGTATGTCAATTATATCTCAATAAAACTGGCAGGAAAAAAATAAACAACTACTTTAACTCCCAGTGGGATGGGAGGTGAAGACATCACATTCTTACAAAAAAAACCCAAAAAACACCACCCCACTCTTTTGTCTAAATAATAGTACTAAATAATAATTAATTTGTTGTCCAACATATATGAGGACATTCCAAAGGAGAAATCTCAGTTCAGAATAAGCAAAAAGCTTAAGAAATGTCATCAGTATGAAACAAAATTCCACCGCCCAGAGATTCGGGAAGGAGAAAAAGAAAGCATCAGAGAAATGAAAGACCAGGAAGTAAGGAAAAGTCCGAGAAAGACTTTAACTGAGGAAAACCATCGGCAATAGAATATTTTAGGATTTTGCGAAGAAGTAACAAATATTATCAAGGTAAAATGGAATGGTACAAGGACAATGCATTAAGGGAAGCACTCAATATAAAAATGAAGGAGTTTAGAGGTAAAATTTAAGCTCTGCTGCTTGGTAGCTGGGCTTAAGCACTCTGAACTTCTGTTTGCTTTTATCCCCCTTCTTTTTCCCATCTGTGAAATGGGAATAAAAGTATCCCTACCTTGGGGGTTTCTCATTGGTTAAATAAATGAATATTTATCAGGTACTGTGCTTAGCTGTGTATTGCTCAGTAAATGCTAACATAAAAAATAGAGCCATAACGACTGTTAAAAAGAAAATTAGGGACTTGAGAGTATATTAAAAAACAAACAAACAAAACAGGTTCCAGGTGAAAAACATGTGGAACCATTTCCAGTCCCATGATCAGAGAAGAGACAAAATCTGATAAAATTTTGCCAAGAGCATGCGGACCCTGATAACATCCTCAGTTCTCTATAAAGTATGTAATTCTAAGAAACGGAAATCGAATTTTTTGCCATATGCATCTACACATGCAGAGCTGGATTAACAGACAACAGGCCCTTACACGTGGAATGTGTGTTCAGGATTCCCTATTACCGTCAAAGGGGGAAAAGAATCTCATACGCTGGGAGAAAAAAACCAAAAATATGTATGTCAACCAAAATCTAGCATTTCTCATCCATTCATTGATGTTAATATGAACATCAATGGGACTCACACTACAAATACGATTTAGAAGGGAATTTATGTTTTCCAGAGTCATATACATGGTGATCTTTCTTCAAAAAACTGTAAAGCCCAGTCCATAAAAATTTAATCAGATACCATCAATATCCCCAAATTCCTCAGAGCCTGGTGAGAGAGGAGGGGGTATGATGCTAATAAGAGCCACAGCGTATTTTCAGTCCTGTGATGGTTAAGTGCCCCTTTCAGCTTTTCTCTTATCTCCTGAGGAAGTTTACATACCTCTCAAGAACAAACCTCTCATTTTCCAAGTCCCTGATTTGTAAAACGACAATAATAATAGCACTTCCCTTATCGGGTTTTTAGAGAATTAAGTGAGTTAATACTTTTAAAGTGCTAAGAACAGCTCTTGGCAAGAAGACACTCAAAATGTGTTTATTGTTATTATAATTATTATATTTGATCATTTGAGGGAACAGAGCAGAGAAGCCGGGCCTTGTTCTAACAGTGTGTATTAAAATTCTCCCCTTCAATTGGACCTGAAATTCTGGGAAGTGGCATCAGTGTTCTGTTATTGAGAAAAACAGTGAAAGGACTGAACAAGGCTTTAAGACCTGAAAAGACACATATTAATGAAATTCTTGCAAACATAACTGAAGGTATTTAAAGACAGAGGTGAAATCATGAATTTTTCTACCTTGGAGAATTGCTGGAATTCTAGGTTTTGGTTTCGACTCGGTGGTTGGTTTTGATGGGGATGGGAAAGAGAGATGGGAAATGAAATCACGGACTGCTCCTCTACAGATCCTTTTTGTGCCCATCAACTTCTCCTCCACAATGTTCTTTAGTTAAATTAAGTCTATGCTTACTCCCTTCTGAAAACCCAACCTCTTACCCACCTGCCCTCCTTGAAAAGAGACAACGTCATGGAGAAAAGGATGCTTTTGATCAGCCTTAAAGACTAGATGGATGGTTGCTGCTGGGAGAAAAAAAAAAAAAGCAAAGTAGACTTTCTGGAGTATAGGGTAGAATGCACCGTAACTGTGGACTAGCGTTCTCACGTTACAAGCTGGCCATCTGTTCACATGGGACAGGTAAGGGCCCACCTCCTCCCAGTGAACACCTGAGCAGATCACTCCAAGCCGTTCAAGAGATGCTCACTGAGCACTATGCCTGTGGTACACGCAGCTGCATCACTGGGCAAAGATGATTTACCCAGGTGACCCCTGACCTCAGCCAGGCAGGTAGAGCCTCCACGTACTCTCAGCCCCTGTGGCTTTCTGAATCACATTGATAATGATGGATTTGAAAAAAGGTCCAAAAATCTTGCTGCAGGAGCTCTTAGAAATGCCCGGTTTTTTTCTTTCCTAGCCAGGGATTGACTACTTCTTCAAATACTCCAGTAGGCTCAAAATAAATTATCCTTTTCTTTCACTTACAGTAACCAAATCTGGCTCCCAAATAATATTAACTAAGACGGCTTTGACCGTATGCAATGGTTTATGCTACTGACTCAAAGAGGAATCGACTCAGCCCCTTTCTTCAAAGCATTTCAACCATAACCATCTTTACTGGTAAAGATTATGCCATTCAAGCAGCTCTAAAGAGATATTCATAACATGCTGATGAAACTTTTTTAGTTGGCAAATTAACGATCTAGTGAAATAAACACTTAATGACTTCCACAGTCCAAATCTCATGAGACCAGAATACACTGGTTCACAACTCAACATGGGGACGAGAGGTGTATGCCAATTCTGTCCAACTCGTCCCTGTGCCCATTCTCAGAAGGGCAAATACCTCTAAGAAACTATTTTTTTAAAACAATTTATAAATATCAAAATGGTTGACATATTTACCCTGGCCTAACTGTATAAATTTTAGTATTAATTTCAAAAAAAATTAAATGCACACATGCTCAAAAACGCACTCAGTTTGTATAAGCAGTCACAATCTATGGTTCAACATTTATAAATTAATCCAAGTGGTTTAAACATGATCCGTAGGTGTTGGGGAGTCTCTCTCCTTCTCTCTCTCTCCACCTTCCTTTACTGCCCCATCTGGAGGAACAGTTCCTGATTTCCTACGTACCAGACTCTGTGCAAAGCATTCTACCTGCAAACTCTCGTCTCACCCCTAGAGCAGTTCTATTTGATGGGTACTTTTATTTACCTCTCGGTATTCCACGGCTGTCTGAGTCCACAGCCTTCCCTCACTCTTAAACACACATCCTGCTAGGAGTCAAGAAAAGTTCCAGAAACACTGTCATTGAAATTTGCTAGGAGGGCAGAACTTAGATGTTCATACATACACATACATACATACACACACACACACACACACAGGTAAATATGTGAAGTGATGGATGTATTAATTCAATGAGGGGAATCCTTTGAGTGCATATACAAGTCATGACATTGCATGTTTTAAATATCTTATGTGAATGAAAAATGTTGCCTGCCATGTCAGTAAACAAAGGATGCTGTAGCCATCCAGCCATCACATGACAGCCGCCCCCATGGTGAGCCCTGAGGAAACTCAGGATGGAGGCAAGATGCCCCCCATCTAGCAGTCAGCCACTGCAGCAACCCCCAGTGATACCCCCTGAGGAGACTTGATGAAAAAGCACAGGATGGATGCTGGCCCCAGAGAGCTGAGGTGCACATCAAAGGAAAGATTTCAACGAGCTCAGACTCTTGCATCTTCCCATACATAGAAAAGTGCTGAGTTCCTTAACTCAGGATGTCTGGTTTTCTTTAATTGTCATCTTCTGATGTTCCATCTACCTGGTCTTTGTTGCAAAAACTCCTATATATCCAGGCTCCTCCCTGACCTCTTTGGGACAATCTCTCAGAGCGATCTGAGATGCTGTGTCCCCGGCTTAAGTCCTCAGTTTTGTCCACCAAATAAAACATAATTCTCAACTTCTGGTTGTGCAATTTTTTTTTCAGTTGATGCTTACATTTCTATTTGTCAATTATACCTCAATAAAGCTAAATAAGAAAGGAAAAGAAAGATTCCAGAGAGGATATAACTTTCTGCAGGTAGTAGGGTAGCAGCACAAACAACTGACTCTTAAGAACAAAACACTTCCAGGCACGCTTAACCTAGGTCCTAACTCCCTGTCAATTACTTTTTACTTCCATTTCAGAGGGACTTGAAGGACACAGAGAGATGGCCACAAACTCAGACCTTCCAGAAATGCAGGCTGGAAGCTGGAGGCAAGTGGCACTAAAATCAGAGACTCATCCTTTTGGCTTCTCCTCTCCATTTTCACCCCAAAGAGAGGGTGCTGAACGGTGTTCACTGAGAAAGCATCTCCATGGATCCGGAGAAAACTGGCTCAACCTTCAAATGTGGCCTTACTGGACAGGTCTGATCTAGTTCTAATTACACCCTGCAATGCTGTGGTTTGCTCTCTTCTAGTGCACTGCAAGTACTTTGCGAGCAGTGATGGGCTCTTCTGCTTTGCAACAGCTATGTCACACCCTGGACGTCATAGGCAACTCGTACGTCTTTGGGAGAGATCTACACAGAGTAATAAGGAAGAGAAAGCATATCTTCCCAGCCCCTCCGACAGCTAGCTATACCTTGACAATCAACAAGACAGATGTCAAAGCTACATGACCCTTACAAGCAGTGCCATCATGAAGATTTTCTCATCTAGGAAAGACTAAGGTAGGAGCCATCTGACAGCTTTGTGTCACATGATCCTCTGCTCCAGCTCTCTCTCAAGGATCAGATCATTTCAAAGTGAGCTTAAGGAAGGATGTCATTTGGAAAACACGTGACTGCTGTAACGGCTGTTGGTTAATTGTGAGTGACCAAGTAGAGACAGCTAGCATGTCTGGATTTAATAGAAACCAGATGTGCCACAAACTTCACATGGGACCATGCAGCCAGCCTTTCCCCCAGATCATGGGAGGCTTTGGTGCTGTGTCTGCTAATAACAGTCCTCCTCTGTCACATGTCATGTCAGCATCCTCTGGAAGACGGGGGAACGGGATGTGCTAAATGTCTGGGAGGAGATGTTCAGAACTAATATCCAAGTTGCGTTTTTTAATGTCAATTTCAGAATCTAAATTTGGGCTCCCAACCTCACTATCCCATCTTCTTCAAACAGTGTCCTACAGAACGCAGAACTACGCGATTCACAGTGCTGACAACATCGATGTGCGAGGGACCTCTGAGCTCCAAACTCTGTCCTTCTGTGTTCTCACTCCAGCTTAGTCCTGTATCACCCCACGTGGAGAATAAAGCAGTGACCTCCTATCTCATCTCTCTGTTGGCAGTCCCCACCCTCTTCTGCTCCAAAATTACTTTTCTAAAGCATCACTTTGAACAGGTCACATTCATGCTGTATTATCACAAGATGAGCGCCAGAACAAGAAATGTGGATTTCAAACCACTTTGAAGTCCAGTCCCCGGTAGCCTTTCTATCCATCTTCTACCCTCTTTTACTGAACTCCAGGTACGTTGGCTCCATTGCTGTTCCATTAACAGGACAGCCAACCCATGCAAGGAACTTGGTGATTGCTGTTTTGTGTGTCTAGAACGTTCTTCTCCCAAATACTTCACTTCATTTAGATTTCTGCCCAAAGGCGACCTCTTTGAACCATCCTATAAAAATAAAGCAGACCTCTCCATCTCAACCAGCTTTATTTTCCTGAACAGCCCTTATCCCTACTTGATGGTCCATCGTGTAGCTGTTTGCTTAGGTGTTTATTGTCTGTTACTCCTGTTAGCTCCCTAAAGCCTAGGGCTTGTCTCTCTCTTGCTCATTTTCATATGGTCGGCGTTTGGCACATGGTAGGTGCTCTGTAAATATTTGTGGAATTAATTAATGAGCTAGGAACAAGGAAACATGCTTGGTACGAAGGGAGACAAAAAGACACCGAAGCCTGCACTTAAGGATGCTTCTACAACAGGAGACAAACATATAACCAACTAATCAGACATACTGTACCTTTTTCCAAATTCATCTGATTTGTCTATCTCTGGAGTAGGCTTCTCCACCATCCTGCAATGAATGAGGGAATACACAAAATTCTGTGGGAGTGCAAACTCAGGGCACACCACCTCTTGAGGATAATATTCTAACTCTTGTACAGTGAGGGACAACTGAAGGTTTTGAAGGAAAAAGCCCTAAAACTCGATCTATGGAATAGAAAACTGGTTGGACCCAAGTTGTTGGGACTCTCTGCCTCCTGTTAACGCTGAAAGATAAACTGATTAGATACTTTGTATTCTGCCTGGCATTATTGGGAAATATGCCAAAAATTTAGAGAAGAAAATTACATAATGAGCATATATTAACTGACATCTGGTTTGTCAATTCTTACTATGCACCATCTGGCTTCAGGTTTCTTTTTTAAAAGAGCCTAAATATTATTAGCTAGAGGTATTCAAGTATTGAAACCTAAACTCTCAGTGTCAATTAAGATGAATACTTCATATAAGGTTAGTATCCCTGGTTATCAAAATTCTAACTGCTCACTATCGGAAAATAATTAATACATTATTGGTATCACTTGCTATTTAAATTCTCACTATCCAAATTTCTTTGGTTCCTGAGTTTGGAGAGTAGAGTATTCATGCAGTTGGTGCTTAATACATGTTGGCTGAAAATAGTGATTTTCCCACAACGAAGGCTTGACATGGGTCTTACGATTCAGCGGGAGCTGTATAAATAGTGTCTGCTGTATGTACAAGATAGCGGAGCAGCCGTTTTTGGAATAAGTGATGCTCCTCCATGCTCAAGGCTGACGCACAGCATCAGGAAGGCACATGTTTTTACTTGTTTCTGTAGTGGTGATGGTTTATGTCAAACTCTCCACCCCACCTTTCCCCACCTCCCTTGGAACTGACAGCATTCATTTGTTAAAAAGACAGCTGGAGCTGGAAGTCATGCCAGTAACCAGCTGTTAGTGATGTGATGACGTCCGCCACGTGGTGGCATCCCATTGGGCAGCCACACAGAGGCTGGATGATTGACTGGACTTCCCAAGTTTTCCCAGGGGTGGGGTGTGAGAGCCAGAGACACCATATTGGAAACGCCTGGTCCCAATTTTCCTCAGTTATTTATCTTCTCCTTTCCCTCCTCACCCCCTGCCTTAAGGTAAAACCAAGGAAAATAATCACGGGATTATGGGGTGTTAGCAATTGTGTATTTCACCGCCCTGATTTTACAGAGAAAGGAAATGGGATCAAGGGAGAACAAAGGAGGTGCCCAAGGTCTCACAACTGACGAGCAGCAGATGGTTTAGTTTCTCGTATACTTAATGAGGGATTGGACTTGATGATTTAAGGGCCCTTCCACATCTGACGTTCTATTCTTTTTATCAGTTGGTATGACACGCAGGTAAATTAACTGTGATGCCAAATACAATTTCCGCACAGGATAGCATACTCGCTTGAGAGCGTGGTACACACATAGCAAGGAACGATATTCGTTGATTGTGTCGCCTAATAACAGAGCCCTTTTAGAGCCCTGAGGTCCGATCTTCAACCCAGCTGAACACCCAGCTTAAAGATGAAGACACGTGTACCCAACTCAGCCCTTCTAGAGTCTGAATGCCTAGGGTTTGAAAACCAATCTTCTAGAACAGAGACTACAAACTAATGCCTCCAGGCCCAACCTGGCCCTCAGTAGGATTCTTTCCCCCGGCTTTACTGAGGTATAATTGACAAATAAAAACTGTATATCTTTAAGACGTACAACACGATGTTTTGATACACAAATACACTGTGAGATGATTACCAAAATCAAGCTAGCTAACCTGCCCATCATGTCACAGAGTTCCCATATATTTTGTGTATGTTCTGAGAACACTTAGGATTTACTCTCTTAGCAAATGTTAAGTTTACAATCCAGTATTATTAACTATAGTCACCATGCTGTACATTAGGTCCCCGGAACTTATTCATCTGGCCTGAGTACCCTCTGACCAAGATCTTGGCATTTCCCCTCCTGTCCCTGGCAACCACCGTTCTATTCTCCGATTCTCTGAGTGTGAGTCCTTCTGTGTCTGGCTTATTTCATTTAGCATAATGTCCTCCAGGTTTATCTACGTGGTTGCAAACGACAGGGTTTCCTTCCTTTTTATGGCGGAGTAATATTCCATTGCATGCGCACGTGTGTGTGTATTTTCTTTATCCACTCCTCCATTGATGGGCACTTCAGTTGATCCCACATCTTGGCTATTGCGAATACTGCTGCAGTAAACATGGGAGTGTAGACATCTCTTTGAGATCCTCGTTTCATTCCCTTCAGATATATACCCAGAAGTGGAATTACTGGATCACATAGTAGCTCTGTTTTTTGAAAAAATTCCATATTGTTTTCCTTAGTGATGGTACATTCCCATCAACAGTGTTCTTTTTCTCCACGTCCTTGCCAACACTTGTTATCTCTTGTCTTTTTGATAATATCCATCCTAACAGGTGTGAGGTGATACCTCGTTGTTTTGAGTTGCATTTCCTTGATGGGTGATGTTGAGTCTTTTTTCCATAGCCCTGTTGGCCATTTGTATGTCTTCTTTTGAGAAATGTCTATTCAGGTCCTTTGCCCATTTTTTCATCAGGATGTATGTTTTCTTGCTATCGAGTTGAGTTGCTTACATATTTTGCATATTAACCAATTATCAGATGTACGTGGTACAGATATTTTCTTTCATTCTGTAAATTGTCTCTTCACTTTTTCCATTGTTTCCTTGGCCGTACAGAAGCTTTTTAGTTTGATGCGATTTCATTTGTCTGTTTTTGCCTTTTTTGCCTGTGCTTTTGGGGTCATATACAAAAATTCATGGCCCAGACTGACGTCAAGAAGCATTTTACCTGTATTCTCTTCTAGTAGTTTTACAGTTTCTGGTCTTATTTTTAGGTCTTTAATTCATTTAGGTTCACTTTTGTGATACTTCCATGCATGGATGGATGTTCTAAGAGGAGACAAGCACTTGGAAACTTCTACTCCACCATCTTGTTGACATAACTCCTCCTCAGTGGGTTTTTTTTTTTTTTTTTTTTTGCGGTACGCGGGCCTCTCACTGTTGTGGCCTCTCCCGTTGTGGAGCACAGGCTCCAGACGCGCAGGCTCGGCGGCCATGGCTCATGGGCGCAGCCGCTCCGCGGCATGTGGGATCTTCCCGGACCGGGGCACGAACCCGTGTCCCCTGCATTGGCAGGCAGACTCTCAACCACTGCGCCACCAGGGAAGCCCCCTCAGTGGGTTTTGTTGTTCAACTCTGTGTTAACGTTTTCTCCCATGTAGGAATTTGAACCCAATATTGTCATTTCATCCAATTATTCAAGGAAGTCAGAAGTTCTAATGTGTATGTACAACTGTTGGGCAACTGCTAAGGAGTGGCTACCCTGCAAGGATATAGGATACTTTCCAGTTTTTCACAGTCCCCACCACTCCCCACTGTCCTGTGTCCCTCACAACACTACTAGTCTGGTTCTTGCCAACATCTGCCTTTGTGACCTCTGCCCTAATTCAACCTACATTTGATGCATGGCTTGTATAAGAGTCACGTCTTATTTTCCAAGGCAGTTCTTTATCCTTCTTTCACACCCTGCCAGATCACCTAGGACAAGGCTAACTCCAGAAACTTGTCACACATAAACCTAATAACTGAGGAATATACCTGAGTCTATACTGAGCAAAAAGAAAAAGAGCTGGGATTCTGAGTCTGGACTTAGATTCAAGTTCTCACCCAACACATAAAATCTTTGCAACCTTGCATGACCTACCTTAGTCTGAGCTTCCTCATCCGTAAAATGACAATAACAGAATTCTAATTTTTAGCATTGCTTGGGATGACATTAGGAAATGCCTGGAAAGCACACTGCTTGGTGACAGACATTCATGAGGCAGGTAGATAAACACAGCTTTCTTAGAAGGCTGGAATAGAAGCCTAGTTTATTTACCCTGTGAGGTCTGTGAGTTTGCAAATACTCGGTACCTTCATGCAGGAAACAAATTACAGAAGCCTGCAATTGGGTAAACATTTCTGCTCTGTGAACCAAACTTGCCTTCCGTAGCATCCAAATTACTACTCTAAACAGATGCTGGGGATGGAGGAGGGAGCCTGGGGGCAAAAATAGCAAAGGACTGTTTGCCTTCAATTAAGCGAATACCCTCTATCCAGATTCAGCTTCAGAAAGACATAAATGACACAGGATGTAAGGCAAACGCATATTTTGTTAACTCATTAACATATAACTGAGGGATTACCTGAGTGTACGCCGTGATTTCCAAGTTTTTCCTCACACTCTCACAGATTTCGTAGGCTTATCCAACCTCCATGCAAGTTCCCTTCCTGTTACAAGCACAGAGTAGCAGGAAGACAGGAAGAGGTTTTCTTACCACATGTTGGGTCACTTCCATCTAATGCTAGTAGTTACAGATTAGTCTGTCATGGGCCATGGATCAGTTTACAAAGTTATTATATATAGAATGGATAAACAAGGTCCTACTGTATAGCACGGGAAACTATATTCAACATCCTGTAATAAACCAGTGGAAAAGAGTATGAAAAAGACTGTATATATATGCATAACTGAGTCACTTTGCTGTACAGCAAAAATGAACACAACATTGTAAATCAACTACACTTCAATAAAATTAAAACCAACCAACCAGGTAACTAGGTTCTCGGAAGCTATCTCAAAATGCACTGTTTAAGAGTGTACACACGAAGACGGCTCTACCGTAACTCAGACGCTGATGCCTCACACACTGCAATTTACTCCACAACCCATTCTTTTATTTTAATGTAAAGTAGTTCAAAGTGAACTACTCCTGCTGTCACATCTCTCCTTTAATCAGAGATTACAGACTGCATATCAGTGGTTTACCATGATCACACTGAGAAAATCAGTAGCAGGATGCTGAGTTCTTTAACTTCTGCCAAAAAAAAGTTTTATTTGATTCTGCAACCATAGCTAAGATAACGTGAACTGAGATTACAGCTAACATCTTTACAGTGATCCATCAATAACCAAGACTATGAGTAGAATTATAACTTTGCTCTCCAGCAGTTTCTTTATTTACCTGATGGCTGCTGCCTTCACTTGGGTGCTGTGAACTCATCTACAGAGCTTGAGTGAGAAAGATGGCGCCTGCTCTTATATTCTTTTTCTTTTGAATTTAGTTATCTTATTTGTTTTATTTTTGGCCGCGTTGGGTCTTCATTGCTGTGCGCCGGCTTTCTCTAGTTGCAGTGAGCGGGCGCTACTCTTCATTGTGGTGCCCAGGCTTCTCATTGCGGTGGCTTCTCTTGTTGTGGAGCATGGGCTCTAGACATGTGGGCTTCAGTAGTTGTGGCATGTGGGCTCACTAGTTGTGGCTTGCAGGCTGAAGAGCGCAGGCTCAGTAGTTGTGGCACGTGGGCTCAAGAGCGCAGGCTCAGTAGTTGTGACACGCAGGCTTCAGCAGTTGTGGCGTGCAGGCTCACTAGTTGTGGCTCGCAGGCTCTAGAGCGCAGGCTCAGTAGTTGTGGCGCACGGGCTTAGCTGCTCCGCGGCATGTGGGATCTTCCCAGACCAGGGCTCGAACCCGTGTCCCCTGCACTGGCAGGCGGATTCTCAACCACTGCGCCACCAGGGAAGCCCTGCTCTTATATTCTTTCTGACTTTCTCTCTCACCACTACACCCGCCCGCCCCCACCAATCTCCCATGCTTCCCTCTAATGAAGTATTAAAGCAGCCGGGTCTTTCTGCTGTTCTCTCAACTTGCCAGACCTATTCCGGGCTTTCCCCACTAGGAACACTGTAAGCCCTGCTCTCTGAAACTCTGGATTCGCCTTCTCAGAAAGTTCTTCCTGACCATCTAATCAAAAACACCCCTCGTATGTCCTCATTGCAGGCAGCGTTGCGGTTGTGCCACAGACCTGAACCAAATGTCTGGGTTTCAGTTCTGGCTCCACTACTTGTAAGACTTGTGACCTAGGCTGAGCTGCTTGACTTCTTGTGCCTCAGTTTCCTGAGGACAAATGAAGGGTATAGACTTGCTCTGGGCAAAGATATAAATCATTAATAATTATTATAGGTAATTAATATTAACATTAGCATTAATAATATATTAATATTCTAATATAATATTAGAATAGTGACTGACACACAGTGAGTGCCTGGCTGGCCTATTTCAGTTGCTACTTCACTGCCTTAAAGTATCGTGTTTCCCGATAGACTGGCTGTTTATCTTTCCTTCTAGCATGTGGGGTAGCAGAGAGGAGGGACCTTGTATGTTCTTGGCCCGTTTTTCATCCTTAAGCTTACCAGCATCAAGACTAGTGTCTGACGTATGAAAGCAACCTAAGCGTCCATCAACAGATGAATGGATCAAGAAGATGTGGTACATATATACCATGGACTGCTACACAGCCATAAAAAAGAAGGAAATTTTGCCATTTGCAGCAACATGGATAGACTTGGAGGACATTGTGCTAAGTCAGACAGAGAAAGACAAATACTGTATGATATCACTTACGTGGGGAATCTAAGAAATACAACAAACTACTGAATATAACCAAGAAGCAGACTCAAAGATATAGAGAAAAACTAGTGGTTACCAGTGGGGAGAGGGAAGTAGGGAGGGGCAAGATAGGGGTAGGGGTGTAACAGCTACAAACTATTAGGTAAAAAATAAGGTTTAAGGATATATTGTATAACACAGGGAACATAGCCAATATTTTACAATAACTATAAATGGAGTATAACCTTTAAAAGTTACGAATCACTATATTACATACCTGTAACACATAATATTGTACAGCAACTACACTTCAATAAAAGAAAGTGTCTGGCACATGGCAGATCATGTGTAAGTATTCGTTGATTGGATGAATAATGTCCAAACAATGCTTTTGTAGCAGCCACTAATGACGCTGTCGGCAGTCAACTAAGTAGTCATTACCTGGAGAACCCGGGATGTGATGCAATAATAAATAAAAACGAAAGTATCCCAAAGCTTGTATTAGCTAGCTCCACAAAATGTACATAGGATTCCAGTCTACGTGAGGAGTTGGGTTTTCTTTTGTTTGTTACTTTTATGGGGTGTGGGGCGGGGGAGGCTGGGGTCTGGAAAACTCCCCACATGACGGCATGTGACTGTCAGATGAATTCATTTAACAAAAATTGACTGTTTACAATGGGCTAGATGCTAACCTAGGCCCTGGGGATAAGGAACGAAACAGTTCCGGTCCCTGCCTCAGGTGCTCTGATACTGAGCAGGGAGACCAGCAGCTAAACAGACACCCCAAGACAGTCTCCTTCTGCCCCACCCCCATCCTCCCAAGGAGCTTGGGAGACCGCTGGAGGGGCACCCAACAAATTCTTAGAAAGGCTTCTTAGAAGAAGGGCTATCTAAGCTTAGTCTTTAATCTTGAGTGAGGCCAGGTGAACAAGGTGGTGGTAGGGCGTAGAGGAGGATAGCCAGGTGAGGGAGCAAAGGCGAAAGAAAGAGAGGCTCCGTTGCCTGCAGCTACTGGATACGTCAAGCACAGAATGGTCCTGTGCACTGGCATGCATATGGCTTTAGAAGTGGAAAGTGGCAGACTCTTTAAAGTCCCCAAGTACAAAAAAGATAACGTGTAGCCACATGTGATTCCAAATAAAAATAACATCATTCGGAAAACTTACATTCAGCTGACACAGAAAACAGCCAGAATTTTACAACTTGCGAAGAGAAAGAGCCATTCAGCTCATTAAAGCTAAGGACTGTGAGCTCTATCCTTCAAGAAATGAAGATTAATTGGGGATTTAATCCTGAGGACAGTTAATATGCTTGCAATGTGGAGGACGGATCAAAACAAAGTTAAGAATTGAGATTAAGAAATCCAGCAGAGGCTACTGCCTGGGGTTTTGCAAGAGAAAATGGCAACGGAAATTAAGTCATGGCGGTAAAGACGGAAAAAAGCAGGCAAGTTAAAAAAAAAAAAAGAATGTAGACTTACAAGGGTTTAATAATTGGGAATGGGTAGTTAAGGAAGGTACTCGGAACTCTTTTGCAGGCAACTGGGTAGATCAAAGGTAAAAAGAGCCTTTGGTCTCAATTTTTAAAGAGTCACCCCGCCCTGCTGACTTCCTGTAGACAACTCCTACAACCCATCAAATCTATTCTGTTCAATACAGGAGCCACGAGCCACATGTAGCTATTTAATTCATTAACATGAAACAGAAGTGCAGCTCCTCAGTCACACCAGCCGCATTGTAAGTGCTCACTAACCACATGTAGTAGTGGCTGCCACCTTGGACAGCGCAGAAAGTTGTACCGGACATACTACGCCACCATCCTTACATCAACAGTATCCAGTAGATAGTCCATGATCCCACACACTTAAATTCTGCTTTCCTTTTTAATCTAAAAGATGTCCAGCTACTTCTAAAGACAGGAATCTCTATCTACCTATATGCATAAATTAAATGCCACTGCATACGTGCATTTGGAAGAGAAAAGTGGCAGGATTAGAAACCAACCCTTTATGTTTCCTCCATCTTAGAGAAAACTAGAAAAGGCTTGCTGCAAACAAGCTGGGACCTAGGCACATCAAATAACAAGTCATTCTTTGGGTGTTCCTGATAAAGTATAAATACCCACAACCAGGGGAAGGGGGGAAGAGGAGGCGTCAGCAAGAAGATTCTACCAATTTCCCTTTTAATACCTGCAAAGAGCCTTATGAACAACCTATAATCTGCTGGGGTTAGAATTAATGCGAACTGTAACATCTGAAAACAGTAACAAAAACTATGACAACTGTATTTGGTTTCAAGTTGAACAGAAAGAAAAGGTATTGTTTTCTTCAAGCAGGGGGCAGCCAAGGGGGGAGAAGGTGGCTTGGTGAATTGGACAATGTGCCTTGGCTTTGAAAAATGTAATTCACACTGCTATTAACTAAGAAAATAATTCCATTGACTACCTATGTTCATGGAAACTTCAGTACCAGAAAAGCAGTCCCTTCCACATGGAGGATACCTAGTCATGGTAGAGGAAATTGAACAAAACTAATGAGAATCATTTAATCAAATTGCTGAGCACATACTACATGCTGGGCACAACTGGTAATGTTATGGGAAAGGAGATAATCCAGGTCAAGGGCTATCACTTCCCTTCTCTGCTCAAAACTCTTGGGCGGCTCCTGTCCAGCTCAGAGCAAAAGTCAAAGTGGTCGGGCTTCCCTGGTGGCGCAGTGGTTGAGAATCTGCCTGCTGATGCAGGGGACACGGGTTCGAGCCCTGGTCTGGGAGGATCCCACATGCCGCGGAGCAACTAGGCCCGTGAGCCACAACTACTGAGCCTGCGTGTCTGGAGCCTTTTCTCCGCAACAAGAGAGGCCGCGATAGTGAGTGGCCCCCGCTTGCCACAACTAGAGAAAGCCCTCGCACCGAAACGAAGACCCAACACAGCAAAAATAAATAAATAAACAAACTCCTACCCCCAACATCTTCTTAAAAAAAACAAAGAAGTCAGAGTGGTCATTATGGCCTACCTGGGGGTGTCATGTTAATTTCATGATTTTCATGATCTGAACTCACCCATTCTTCTTTGACTTTATTTCCTAATGCTTGTCCTTCACTAACTGAGCACCTGCTATACTGGCCTGATGGCTGATCTTGAAATACGCCAAGTATAATGTTCCTGTGTAGGGCCTTTGTTAGTCCTGTTTATTTTGCCAAAAACACTCCCCTCAACTTGGCTCGCACCCTCTTTTCCTTCCTGCTCACGTCAATTTCAGCGAGCCCTTCCCTGCCCACCCTGCATGAACTTCCCACCCCACCCCTCCCCATGCCTATCCTCTGCCTCTACTTTCCTTCGGAACATTTTACCTTCTGATAATTATAAATGTGTTTGCTTAGGGTCCATTTCCTCCCACTGAGTTTAGGCTCCAGTAGGGCAGGCACTTCTACTGACTCACTGCTGTATTCCCAGTGCCCAGCCAGCTCCTGGCATGAAAAATATTTGTCCCATGAACGAGTGCCTCCGTCTTTATGGAATTTACATCCTAGATGGCAGATCCTTGTGCAAAGTATCATTAAGTACTAAAAGATGTAATAGGAATGGTGTATTTCATTTATGATTAAGTTTAATTAGGCATTAAATCAGAAAGTATAAATGGCAACTATCAAATCTTTTTCTGTGCTGATTGATGAGTGGGCTGGCAGAGGGAATTTTCAGACAGTATGGAGAGCTGAATGTACCTAAAGGAGAAGGGGAAGGCAGTCATTAAGGAAGGAAAAGGACCCACAGTAGGAAATCAATGGGTACCAGAAAGGAGTAATGTGCTGATCACAACTTCACCAAAAGTCAGCTGTATTTGTAAGGATACTATTTAACTCTAAAACTGAAAGGGGTCCTAGTCACCATCTGGTCACCATGGAGGTGAAAATGGATGGCCAGAGGAGGGTGTGGCTTGTGAGGTCGGAGAGCAGCCAAGCTGTGCTTAGAACCCAACGTGCACACTTTCAAGCCAGTCACCTGGTTCAGCACAGTCTCCACGGGCTTAATGCAGGCGTCTCAAAATGAAAGGCTGCTTGGGGAAAGTGCAGTCCATTCAAAACGAGGAACGGGGTAGTTTGGAGCCAGCAGGGGCCAGGCAGCTCGTACTGAGATCACGCATAGCCCAGTGGACAGTTGTCTAAACCCTAAGCTGCGATATAAAGCAGCCTAACTAAACCCTCCGTGAGCCCAGCCTGTTATGGTCCAGTGGCCTCTCATATGACTCCCACTCCAGATCCATTATTTCTTCAAGTATCTCTGGCAAATGTAAGCCACACATGGAGACATATCCGTCTAGTCGGATTCATTTAGGCCAGGTTTGCACCACTGCATTTGATTCTGGCTATGAACCCTGCACGTAGCCCAGTGGGATTACTGTTGCCAAGATATTTGATTCAAGTTAACAGGGTTTCACAAGATTGACAATGATTTTGTTTTTTCAAGTCCATCAGCTTTGTATAAAGCTTTGTATAAAGATTTATTCCCCAGTATCCATTAAACTTGATATCACTGTACATTAAAAATACAACTCTAGCAGTCATTTGGGTGGAGTGTGGGTGGGAAGGAAACTGATCTCACTTCTGAGAGATTTTTCACTTCACATATAGGGCCCTATGAATTTAAGTGTTTGTTTACAGACTATTCATTGCTTTGTATGTGGAGACAGCCCACCGTCATAGAATAGGCAATGAGTTATTTAACCCTAGTTTTAAGTCCTGGTCACTAGCTAAGTGACATTTTTCCCTAGCTAAGAGGCTGTTTAATCTCTCTGAGCTTAAGTGGTCTCATCTAAAAAATGAGAAAATAATAGCTTTATTTGGGGGCTGATATGAGAACTTGATATTTGTTCAATACCTGGTACAGACAAAAATGTGAGTCATTAGTGTTATTTCAAGAAGAAAGTTTTAGGAGAAAACACAGGCATTAGAAATTTGTGCCAAAAGAACTGATCAATGTTTTAAAATACCTTAATAAACAGAAAGGAGGAGGAAAAATGATCTGCTGGAGATTAAGATAAACTGCATTTGATTTACCTTATGAATAAGAACAAAATAACATCCCCCTATTATCAAGATGAAAAGTAACAAATTTTGGCGAGGGTGTGGAGAAAAGGGAACCCTGTGCGCTGTCGGTGGGAATATAAATCAGTGCAGCCACTATGGAGGTATGGAGGCTCCTCAAAAAATTAAAAATAGAACTGCCAGATGATCCAGCATTCCCACTTCTGAGTATTTATCCAAAGAAAATAAAAACACTAATTTGAAAAGATACACACACCCCTGTGTTCATTACAGCATTATTTACAATAGCCAAGATATGGAAGCAACCTAAATGTTCACTGATAGATGAATAAAGAAGATGTAAGAAATGCACGCACACACGCACGCGCGCGCGTGCACGCGCGCACACACACACACACACACACACACACACACACACACACACACACAC
>NW_021703766.1:10170038-10418933 GCF_005190385.1 Monodon monoceros | reverse complement strand
CACACACACACACACACACACACACACACACACACACACACACACACTGGAATACTACTCAGCCATAAAAAAGAAGGAGACCCTGCCATTTGCAACAACATGGATGGACCTTGAGGACATTATGCTAAGTGAAATAAGACAGAGGAAGACAAATATCATATAATCTCACTTATATGTGGAATCTGGAAGAAAAAACAAAAACAACCAAGCTCATAAATACAGAGAACAGACTGATGGTTGCCAGGGGGTGGGCGAAATGGATGAAGGGGTCAAAAGGTACAAATCCTAGTTATAAAATAGATAAATCATGGGGATGTAACGTACAGCGTGGCAACTATAGTCAATAACACTATATTGCATTTGAAAGTTGATAAGACAGTAAATCTTAAAAGTCTTCATCACAAGAAAAACATCTGTTAGCTATGTGTGGGGATGGATGTTAAGTAGACTTACATGGTGAACGTTTTACAATAGCTACTAATAACAAATCATTATGTTGTACACCTGAAACTAACATGCTATATGTCAATTACACCTCATTAAAAAATAAAAATTCTGCTGCTGAAAAAATGTTTCCACCCAAAGTATGATTTACAGGAAATTTTCAAGAAAATACATAGCATGAAAAGCAAGGAGTTCTTAGACTTTTGGAATTCTTGGGCTGGAAATAGAAACTGTAGCTGATTAATATTTACATGTAATTTCTGCCTTTATTCCCCAAACTACCATCTTATAGCAACATCATTTCATAAAATAAAAATTAGGACATTTTATCACCAATGGGTGACAAAGAATAGGAACACACAGATACAGATACACACACACACACACACACACACACACAAAATAATGCATATATATTTCTTATCCTCTTTTCATTGAAAACCAATCTTGTCTTTTGGGAATTGGTAATATAATAGAGATCTCTGGCTTAAGGGTCCAAACACACAACAATGTAGTCACTGCCTTTAGAAAGCTGATGCTCTAAGGCAATATGCCTTGGAATCATCTGGAGAGCTTGGGATAAATATCACTGCACAGGCCACACCATGATAAACTGGGATTCATCAAATCTGAGATGGTCCTTTAGCAGCTGTGCTTTTATAAGCTCCACAGGTGAAACAACTCAGTCCTCCTCACACTTGTGTGGGCAGCCAAGCTGTAAGATAACATGACCACCTGCACATAAGTTACAAACCCATGGTCCTCCCACTTGGGTGGGTCTGGGCTCTCAATGAGCAGAAAGTTACACGCAAATGCCTCCTCTTAACCACTCTGAGTCAAGCATTCCTTCACTGCAGCAGGCACCTTTCTTTTGAAGCACTTACCAAAGTTGCAATTGCATGTCTCCAGGATTCTTGAATGGACATACGCACTCTGACAAGGTTATAAGCTATGCAGTCCACAAAGGGCAGGAACCTACCTTTTAAAAAGGCAATCATTCCATCTCTAGCATCTCCTAAAGGCCCCAACAGCGAGTAGGAGTTAATAACAAAATTAATGAAAGGATGGAATGAACAAACAGGATGCTGGAGAAATCAGAATTGGGAAAGCCTTTAGGTATGTTTAGATCCACTCTAGAGAAATGTGATGGACAGAATTATTATTCCTACCACTGTAACTACAAGTACCAGGCCCAGTAGTAGTTCTTTCAAATGTGTATGAAGCACTTATCACTACAAGCTGGGCAGGGTGCCAAGGTGCTTAATCTCATTTAGTTCTTCTAACAGCATTGTCAGGTGGGAAAAATACCATTAATATTTTGTAGATGAGAAAAGTTTAGTGACTTGCCCAGGGCCACCCAGCTGATAGGGGAAGCCAGGCTTTTCACTAGCCATTGGACTACCAAGCTCGAGCACTAAACCACAACAACTTAGAACTCTCCAACACGTTCCATCCAAGTTTTACACAGAATCAAAGCATTTTTAATCTCTAGACATCCCCATTGGGTAAATAAAGCTTTGCCACTTGACAGCAAGGGAAGCCAAGAGGTTAATCAACTTACTGTGTTTGCCGTAAAGGGAAATTTGAAATATCAGCAGAAAAGAAAAAAAAAGCATCAATATGGTCTCAAACTGCTGCAAATTAAAAACAGATCACCGCCTCTCTACAAAACTATGACTATACTTCAGCATAAAGTCATCTAAAAAAAACTACTTCCAGACACCATATGGGTTATGGGCCAGTTTCACGTGATTAGTGTAATGTTTGAAGGAAGCTGTTATCAGAATCACAAGGTTGAAAAATCATTTTCCACCAAAACCGCAGGAACTTTTCAAAGGTAAAAATCTGAATGGAGAAACGACTGTTGAAGGTAAGACAACAGGTCAAGAGAAAACCTGCAAAGACCAAGTTCTAAATTCCAGCACACAGGGCAGGTCTGGATTCCGAGAAAGCACGTCAGAAACGGGGATTGGTTCATTTTGTAAACCAACGTCACAGACCAGGTGAATTCCAAAAACGTGATTGTGTTCCGAGAGTTTCATATTAAAGGATACCCCGGCTTTGTCCACTAAGCCTGGGCCAATCTGCATTGCTCTTTAGGGTACTCACATTATACCAAGTGTAATACTACTATTTCCACCAGTAAAGATGCAAAAGTCATTTTCAAATCTGTTTTGGACATGGGAAAGAAGAAAAATCAACCATGTGGAAAGGAGGAACTTTTATCTATCCCTATATAAGTAAAGTATATATAGGTAACTTCACATATATATATAAAGGAGGGCAGGATCCTCATTTCCCCAATATTCCTAAGTACAAACATAAGTGGATGTCAGACTTATCAAATGTTGTGGCTAGAATATTAATACGTCATAGGACCTCTTCTTCTCTGTCATCATTTTCATCGGCACCACCACCCAGCAGCTAATACATTCACAGAAATGCACAATTAACTCCTTTCCGAAGAGCGCCCTTTTGTTTGACAAGCTGAACGGAATCATCTTGGCTAGACATACAGACCTTGTAGAATTTGGAGTCATTAGTTTATTGATGTTAATTGACTCCAAGAGGGACTTCCCTGGCCGTCCAGTGGTTAAGATTTCACCTTCCAATGCAGGGGGTGAGGGTTCGATCCCTGGTCAGGGAGCTAAGATCCCACAGCCCTCGCGACCAAAAAACCAAAACATAAAACAGAAGCAATACTGTAACGAATTCAATAAAGACTTTAAAAAATGGTCCACGTCAAAAAAGAAAACAGATATATATATGTATATATAAACTGACTCCAAGAAACTGGGTAAGTTTGCCACTATACAGAGCATGAGAAGAAAACAGAGACGATTATCATTATTTTTGGCCGTGCCGCATGGCATGCGGGATCTTAGTTCCCCAACCAGGGATTGAACCCGTGTCCCCCGCAGTGGACATGTGGAGTCCTCACCGCTGGACTGCCAGGGAAGTCGCAACAGAGTTTATTTTTTAAAAATCCCCAGGAAATTCTGATACTGAAGGCAGAGGTGGCTACACACTGATAACACAGAATAAGTTGCCCGTGTTAAACATGGGAAGATTTCACACACTATCCAGATGCATGGCTTGTCTGGGAAACTCAAGGAAGCTGGCAGCACTGGGACACATTCCTGAGAAGCTGGAGGTGACAAGTAGCTCCCTCTTCAGCTGAGGCCCAGCCCCTCTTTGCCACAGGTCCCCCCCACCCCACCCCCGTGCCCTCCTCCATGCATTGGTGCACTGATATTGCTTTATATACTTGCTTATCCTGCCTGGGCCCAGGATTTGAGTTTGGGACACCTGATATAAACAATGATAAGGGTAAGAAACGAGGAAGAAGCAGTCAAATGAATACCAGGAAACCCAGGGGGAGGGGGTGTTACTAGTACCTGGGGGAGGAGGCCAGGGATACAGCTGAACATCCTATGATGCACAGGACAGCTCCTACCTTCCGCGACCATGTCTCACCTGGCGCAAAACATCAATCATGCAGAGGCTGAGAAACCAAGATCTAATCAATGCCTTAAAGCTACGTCTAAAACATGGCTCCCGTGTCCCAAACAGATCTGAAAGCTACTCTTTCTTCTTTACTGGTGGAAATAATAGTAGTAGATTTGGAATAATGTATCTTAAAAAGCAACGTAGATTGGCACATATTGAGTCCATAGTCACATACTCCACGGCAATGGAGGGTTTCCAGAAAGCCACGGCCAAAATTGCCAAACCCTTTGGAAAGGCTGGATAATCTATGGGCTGAGAGGACTGTGCCAGCTTTAGCAACGAAGAGGATGTAATAGCTTTGGTCACGAGTGTTTTAAAAAAATTTTTATTGAAGTAGAGTTGATTTACAATGTTGTGTTAATTTCTTCTGTACAACCAAGGGACTCAGTTATCCATATATATATTCTTTTTCACATTCTTTTCCATTATGGTTTGTCACAGGATATTAAATGTAGTTCCCTGTGCTCTACAGTAGGACCTTGCTGTTCATCCATTCTACATATAACAGTTTGCCTCTGCTGATCCCAAACTCCCACTCCATCCCTCCCCCACTCCTCCTACCCCCTTGGCAACCACAAGTCTGTTCTCTATGTCTGTGAGTATGTTTTTGTTTTGTAGATATGCTGACTTTTATCGTATTTCAGGTTCCACACATAAGCGATATCACATGGTATTTGTCTTTCTCTTTCTGACTTATTTTGCTTAGTAGGATCATCTCTAGGTCCGTCTATGTTGCTGCAAATGGCATTATTTCATTCTTTTTTAATGGCTAATATTCTGTTGTATACATATACCACATCTTCTTTATCCATTCATCTGTCGATGGACATTTAGGTCGCTTCCATGTCTTGGCTATTGTAAACAGCGCTGCTATGAACATCGGGGTGCATGTGTCTTTTCAAATTATAGTTTTGTCTCGGTGATTTCTTTTTTTTTGATCGAAGTATAGTTGATTTACAAGGCTGGGTACAGCAAAGTGATTCACTTATATATTGATATATATGTACTATATATAATAATGTACATATTCCTCTTCATATTCTTTTCCATTACGGTTTATTACAGGGTACTGAACACAGTTCCCTGTGCTATACAGTAGGTGCTTGTTGGTTATCGATTTTATATATAGTAGCGGTCACAACAGCTTTAAGACATTGATCTAGATCTTGGGTTCTCAGCCTCTGCCTTATTGATATTTTGGACCAGGGCAGACTTGTGGGGGGCTGCCCTGTGCGCTGTAAGTTGCTAAGCCACACTCTGGCCCCAACCCACTAGATCCTAGTGGCACCCCCTTCCCCAGATGGAACAACCCGAAGTGTCTCTAGACACCGTCCCCCTCCCCCTGGCGGGGGCAACATCACCCATGATTGAGAACTGCTCTAGGTAGAAAACAGATAGAGGGTTAAGCAGAAATTCAAGACTGAAGAGAGGGAGGATTGAAAATATGTATCTAGAAGTTTGGGTTCGATGAAGAGAAAACAGGCATAGGATGTCAGCCACTGGGAGATGTGTATACGAAATGATGGCGTATTTATGCATGGACGTAAAGATAGAGATGACATGAGCCTGAGTAGTGGCCGTCAGCGTTCTGACCTGCCTGGTGTCCCTTCTTCTGGGCCAGAACCACACCTCTTTGAGGGCAAATGCCTTCCAAGCCCCCTGCCATTCCATCTGGTGCAGGTGCCAGGTGGACCCACCACTTGCTTTGCGAGCTGCCGCTTTACCTGGGTCCAGAGATGAGCCCATCTTGATCCTGGCTGAGGACAGTCAGCCCTGTGCACGGAGCTGGATCTCACGGGAGAGAGGCTGTCTCTAGTCGGAGATCATTAAACTTGTAGGAAATGAGACCAGGACTGTGCTGGCCAACCTCACCACCATTTAAAGAGACCCGATTAAGAAGCCGACACAGAGGGACGCGGACCCGAGAGAGGGAGAGAGACCAAGTCCTGATGGCCTCGTTTAGCACCTAAATCCAGAAAAGCCCCAAACCGGACACTCCTTTTTTTTCACTCAAATCGGTTAAGTCAAGCTTTTCACTCATGGAAGCTTCAGGGAAGCTAAAGGAGTTCTAAATTTTTCACTTTTTTCCCTCTAAAAAAATATAAAGTGGTACGTGTTGTTTCTTCTAAGTAAGGTGTTAGGACCCTGGAAGGTTACTTAATTTCTCTGACCTTCAGTTGCTTCAATCACCCAATGGGAAAGATGACACTATACATTTCATAGAGTTGTCTCGGGCTGCAAGTAGGTTAATACTGCCAGAGACAGAGCATAGTGCCTGGGTGATGCCAAGCACTCAATACATAATACATGTCAATAGTTACTGTTCAGCATTCAACCATGACTTAATTACTACTACTACTACTACTACTACTACTATTACTACTACTAATTACCACCACAATTGTAATGATCCTCAGTAATTCTGTCACATCTATAATTACAGATAACTTTGCTACCTACAATCTAAACATTTATATCGGCCTACTTCTAAGAAAACAGTGCCTTATACAAATGACTGGCCAGGTATATCTCTCCTTACAATAAACAAAAACATTTTCTGGTACTAAGAAGTGTGCAGTGGCATTGGTTACAGTGAATCAATGCCTGCAGTCAGATCTCTCAAGTAAGCTAATAAAATTGAAAATGGAATTTCTGACACCGCACAATGGAAAAACTCGCCCTGTGATTCAGGACCTCATAGGAGACCCCTCTGGTGCCTCACATCACGTCCCCTCGAGGCCCCTCTGATTTCAGCCCCACTGCAATGGACAGTTCAGAGTGAGCTCAGGTTTACATCCAGTTGGCCACATCCCACCTCAAACCACCACTGTGTATCTTTGCATGTCTGCTCCGTAGCTTTCTTCAATGCCAAAGTCCACTCATTCTCCAGCCCAGCATTGAGGAGAGACTGAGTTAAGACCCTCAGGGTAACCCTCAACTAATGGAGGATGAGACTCAATAAACGTCACCCTCCAGGGAGAATCCCTGGAGGCATTCCTGTGCTTCTCAAGATATCTTGGCTGAATGGAGCTCACTGTATCCCCAGAAGAATCCTCTAGAAAGCACCCTAATACTATCGTTTTTCCTTCCTTACTGCCTTCTCCCTTCTCTCTCACTTCTGGTTCCTGGGATCACCCACCACATAAACTACCTGCACCCAAATCCTTGTCTCAGGTTCTGCTTTAAAAGAGACCAAATTAAGACAGAGTCGAGGCTGAATAATGCAAGATAATCAGAGCTAATATGTTTACTGTGTTCTAGGTGCCATTACCAGAGTTTTACTTAAATGAATTCATCAGTCCTTTGAAGTAGGTGATATTACTGCCTCTGCTTTAGATTTTTTTTGTTTTTTTTTCCTGGCCGCGCCGCGCGGCACGCAGGATCCTAGTTCCCTGACTAGGGATCGAACCTGTTGCCCCCTGCATTGGGAGCGTGGAGTCTTAACAACTGGACTACCAGGAAAGTCCCTGACTCTGCTTTAGAGTTGCGGAAACTGAGGCACAGAGCATTTAAGTCATTTGCCACCAAATGGTGGAACTGGGGTTTGCACCTGGTCTGCTTCCAGACCCTTAATCACTGTGTTATAGTGTCCTCATGAGACACTAGAATTCACAAGCTCTGTATCCTTCTAGAACAGTTGGAAAAACACAGGTAGAAAAGAACTTGAGTTATTTAATGAAATATTCAATTTCCAAAGTTTCCTGTTACAGCACAAAATATGACCCAACACTTGCTTCCCACCCAAAGAGAGGGCTATTCTACTGGGAGATATCTGCCCCTCCACCTCTGATCACTCTTGTCCTCTTCCTGAACGAAGCTGCAGGGGATAGCAGGGTTCATTACCCTGACAGTCCTGAGAGCACCTTTCTCAAGAGATGTTCTAGCACACAGGGGGCTCTTCCAGGCTCCCACAACCCCGAGCGCAACCTGGAGTGTCCGAGCATGGGAAGCAGAGAACGGAGCCCACTTCTGAGTGCTGGCTGCGCTTCCTGATGGGCTTTAAACTCTGAGAGTAAATTTTAAGTCGCAGATTTAAGCAGAATGTAAACAATTTTAAAAATCAACCTTAAGGGGAAGAATGTTTTTGTGCCTTCTCATCCCCTTGATATATGAATCTGCATTTGATCAACATGGATCATTAGTCTAAAGACTAGATAGAAAATACGTTTTTATGAAAGAAAGGAAGGAAGGCTGGATTAGCACTGCTGGCCCCCCCAAAAAACAAAGCTTTAACTTTCCAGTTCTTATTCTTACAAAATTATCCTAACTCTCCAGTTTTAAGAAATGCCTGGCTCAAGATCAAGAGCTCCAGCCACGGCTGAATGCCCTGAATTCTTTACCTCTGCACCTGGCTTCCTCATGGAAAACGCCCCACAGTGCCATAAAAACACAATCTCTACCAAATACACATGAAGCAATCACTGGACAATAGTCACGTGGTGATATGTTATTAATAATTACTATAAGTTATAACAAAGGAAGCTAATATCTTAACCGCTTACTATGTGCCTAGCACTGTTTAAACCTCTCTACATGCATTAACTCAATTTCATGCTCAGCGCAACTATGAGCTTGATAATAATAATGTCAACTTTAGAGTTAAGACAAACGATGCACCAAGAGGCTGAGTACCTTGGCCAAAATCATATAGATAAAGAGAGGAAAGAAGAGGAATTTATCATTAAGAGGTGTTGATACCATTAAGAGGTGAACAGTAAACACAAGTCTGGAGAGACTTTATCCCTGGGCTAAGATTTGATATTACTGGGAACAATAAAGCAAGCATTTATTTATCTATTTATTTATGTTTTTGCGGTACGCGGGCCTCTCACCGTTGTGGCCTCTCCCGTTGCAGAGCACAGGCTCCGGACGCGCAGGCTCAGCGGCCATGGCTCACGGGCCCAGCCGCTCCGCGGCACGTGGGATCTTCCCAGACCGGGGCACGAACCCGCGTCCCCTGCATCGGCAGGCGGACTCTCAACCACTGCGGCACCAGGGAAGCCGTAGCAAGCATTTATTGAGTATGCTTTCTTTGACTCGCATCATTTAATCCACATAATGATATCCAGACAGAAGGAATATTTTATCCATATTTGGAGGCAGGATATAAAGAAATGAAGATTCAAGCCATTTTTCCAATGTCACAATCCTAAGTGGCAGAGACAAGTCTTGAACTTAAGACTGTCTAGGTTCGGAACCTATGCTTTCAACCCACTACACCCACTGCACATGATATATGAGGCTGGGAAAGGGGGTTAGGAGGTCCTGGGGACCGATATGGCTAGAAGTCCTTTGGCTTCTGGATATCTGGATCCCTTTGCCTGGAATACAGCCTTTTGCCATCTGAGCAGGTCCTCTGAACAAGGTCTAAACGATCTTCACATCTCAGCCAGTTTATGATCTATTACAGGACACGGAGTAATTGTTGCATTCAAAATATATATGTGGGGTACTTGTATACGCCAGATAATACAAGCAAAACACAGTCCTGCCTCGCAGTCCTTGAGGTCTGGTCGAAGACAGAAACAATACCCAAAGACTCACACAGTGAAGAATACGCTAATTACAAATGGAGATCACAAGTTTGTAAAGAAGTAAAATGAAGGGACTTGGACGAATCTAGTCTGGAAAGAGGGCTTTCCTAAGAGTGTGACTTGGAAGAGAGGTCTGAAGGAGAACTGGAGTTAGATTTGAAGCAAGGTTTCTTCAGGGTACCACCTCTGAAAATTCTTCAGGTGCTGGTTCTTGTGACTTGAAAGTCTTGGCCTCTAAGAAGACTGTCTCCTTGCAGGACGAGGAGGAGGAAGCAGAAGAGCAAAGGGCTTGGAAGGAATGAATCAAGAGCTTGAACTGAGTTCTGCATTCCTACTACAACCATCGTAAAGCCCCATGAGACAATGGATGCCTGTGACCAGGGAGAAGGAGGTGCTTCTCAGAGGGACAAGAACAGAGACTGGGAGGAGAACGTCTCAGGGCCACAAAAATATTAGGTTTGAGAGAAAATGGATTTTGAGGGTGAACTTCAATTCTGTCCGACTATATTATATGGATCCGGGGCTTCTAAGTTAATAACTGAACCAATAACAGCAACATAATTATGAGAAGAAACAAAACCATAGAAAATTTACAGTAAACTCCAAGGCTAACTATCGTTTAAAATTCAATTTGGGTTGGGAGGGGGGGAGATGCAAGAGGGAAGAGATATGGGAACATATGTATATGTATAACTGATTCACTTTGTTATAAAGCAGAAACTAACACACCATTGTAAAGCTATTATAGTCCAATAAAGATGTTAAAAAAATAAAGATAAAAAAATAAAGACTCACTCTAAAAAAAAAAATTCAATTTGGGAAACAACAGTCATCATGATTTGACTCTCAAATACATGGAGATGGGGTAGTTAATAATGCTGGGGTTTTCTCTTTGTTCTGTTTGTATAATGAAGAGCTATAAACTCTCAAAGCTCAATTCAGGTCATTCTGTCCATCTACTTTTCTATGTATTTCTTACCCAGTTCACTCTGTGATCCTTTGCATCTAATGTGACTGATTCTATGCCAGGTTCTAAGACTGCAAAGATTTTGATCTGGTCTTTTTCCTTAAAGAGTTACCTGTCAGGGAGACGGCTAAGTAAACAGGTAATTGCCATGCAGCATGATGACCAAGGTAAGCCCCAAAAGCACAAAGCTTGAGTCCTTAACTCAGTGTGGGAGCATCAAAGATTTCTTGATGAAAAGGATGTTTGAACAAAATCTTAACGAAAGGCAGGGCCAGAGCCTCCAGAAATATGTTTTTTAGCACTGCTGTTAATTGTCTGAGCCACTGGTGAGGAAAAAATTCCAACTGATTTTGGGCAGATCAGCTCTGACTAAAAGTGACATTGAAATCCAGACAAGGAGAATGCAAAAGACAGACTTAGTTTAAGACTTCGTCTTGAAGCAGCATTTGGCCACCCCTGTGCTGGGAGTGGAAGAGAAAATCTGGGCATCCCAGTGGTGTGTTGACAGCTACGTGGACCGAAATTCATGTCCAGACAAGCAGCTCTTGGAAAAATGCATCCAAAACTTTTCAATCCTGAATGAAAATCAAACTGAAACAATGGAATTCTTTTCAGTATCTTCAGCACCTCTCCAACCCATGTGGGAGAACATCTTGCAATGTCCAGCCCATCGTCCAATGCAGCCCTGATTTCAGTCGTCAACAGAACAGATACATTTTAATGCTCTCAAGGAGCAGACAGGCTATAATCAGGTTTCAACTCCACTTAATGTTCAAGTATACTGCTTAGGAAATTAACTCATCCAGTGTGTTATTAACAAGAAAACAGTATTACTCCTGCAAAACTTATTCCTCTGCCTCAACACATAAGAGGCTTTAAGTGATTAACCTCTTACATTAGTCAGCTAAGGCTGCCATAACAAAATAACAGACTGGGTTGCTTCAGCAACAGAAATTAATCTTTTCACAGTTTTGGAGGCTGGAAGTCTGAGATCAAGGTGTCAGCCAATTCAGGTCCTGGTGAGAGCTCTCTTCCTGGCTTGCAGACAATCACCTTTTTGCTTTGTCCTCGGCATGGGAGAGAAAGAGCTCTGGTGTCTCTTCCTCTTTGTATAAGGGCACCGTTTCTACCAGATTAGGGCCCCACTCTTATGACTTCATTTAACCTTTATTACTTCCTATCTCCAAACACAATCACTTAGGGAGTTAGGGCTTCACCATCTGAATTTGGGAATAGAGGGAGACACAAACATTCAGTTCCTAACACCTAATACTTCATTTCTTCTCCTGTAAAATGGCGATGATAATGAAATCTCTGTAACACAGTTATTATAAGACTTAAATGAATAATTAAGTAAAGCACTTAGAACATATTTAAAATAAGGAAAAACCGTTATTATAAATTGAAATATAGTACAGTATAGTGCTTAAAATCTCAGACCCTGGACCAAGAAAAACACTTTAAAAATTACTAGCTATATACAGAAGGAATGCTGCTAAGGAAATGAAATGTTCCCCTACCTTAAGTATAACTCTTCATTTAAAAAGTAGCATTACACGCAAAATAATTACTCTTCTTTTCAATACCTGTGTGGTTTCTTTGTCTCTCAGTTCCCCATAAAGCCAGCCACAAAATAGGCATACAATAGTTTACGTTGGCTGTTCTCAGCATTCTCAAATTTTACTTTTCTCTCTTTTCTACAGTGTCCTCAATAATTCAATAGTAAAACAATAAAGACATACATTGAGATTATCTTGTAGTACACCATCTCTTCCGTTAAGAACAACTAGATCAGCTTTATCAGATGTCTACCTTCCCCCAAAATCTATTTTAGGATTTTAAATAACTATAAAGATACCCAGGACCAAAAGGGTAAAGAACCGAGAGGGAAGGAAAAGGCTGTTAAGTGATCTCTGCATTCTACATTATCTTCCCCTCAAGACATTCAATGAAGAGGCTAAAGGGAGTAATTTAAACCAGATGGTAAGAAACAGAAACCTCAGCCTAATTTTCTGCTGAGTCAAGAAACTAGGAGGACTGAAACTTGTGTTTGGGTCTATCAAAATATCTAGGACTTGAAGTGCCAACATTCCGTAGAGAAGAGCACATAGAAGTGAATGCAATAGTCTGAAATGCTTTTCTCTCTGCAGAATTTGCTAACTCATAAATGGTGATGATTCAGAGAAGCCAAACAGAAAGTGACAACTCAAAGTTTGAGGGAGCTAAACTAAGGTTTTGGTAGTTTCATGCAGAGATAAAAAGAAGATTGAGTTCATTCATCATCATGGAAGAAGAAAACTGGTAAACATCTCTCAGTCTTCAGTTGAGACACCTGGACGTGAACATGCTAGGTACAGGGGAATACTGGAAGTAGAGTTGACTTTAAAAAGACTGCAGTTCAGCCTCAAAACTGTTGTTTGAAATAAACTGATATACCCTCACCTAACTGTTTCAAGAAGCTAAAGGCTGAACTAGCATCTCTACAGTTTTTCATACATAACACTCACCATTTAATTAAAATTATAAGGCATAACAAGAAGCAGGACGGGGGGCGGGGGGGGGAACCCCAGAACCTAGAAAAAGACCCACAAGTGATGTAAATATTGGTGTTATTAGCCACAGACATTAAAGGTACTGTGGTGGTTAACATGTTCAAAAAAAATAATAATAAGTAGCAAGTGAGAAAATTTCAGTAGAAAACCAAAATTTATTTTAAAAATCAAATTTTAGAAGTTATAATTCAAATGAAGAACTCAGATGGATTTTGAAAAGATTCAGATACAGCTGAGGATTAACATTTCGGAAAACAGGTAAGTAGAAAATATTTAATATACATGTTATTGGTATATTTTATGAAAATCTATGTGTAATACATAGGCAACTGGAGTCTCAGAAGACGAGGTGAGACAACATAAGATGAAACATGTGAAAAGATAATGATCAAGAACTTTCCAGAACTGAAAATGACTTCAAGCCACATATCCAAGAAGCATTATAAGGGCCAAGAAGTTGAAATAAAAAAGAAAAAGATATCTAGGCACATCATAGTAATAATGCTGCAAACCAAAGGTGTAAAAAAATATTTTAAAAGCAGAATAAAAAAAAATTTAAGATATATTACCTTAAAAAAAGCAACAGTAAGAATGACAGTAGTTGACTTGACAGAAACAATGGAAGCCAGGAGATAATGGATTAACATCTCTAAAGAGCTGAAGGAAAATAAAGGCCAACCTAGAATTCTAAACCCACTGGAGACAAAGAAAAATCAAAGACATTTCCAGTCAAATGAACACTGAGAGAATTATTTGTCACCATCAGATGTATACTAAAATAAATATTAATGAGATTTCTTCAGCACAACATAGATGAATGAATACACACACTTACAACACAAATGCACACACACACACATATTCATTCCCAGATAGAAGAATGGAAATAAAAGAATGAATTACAAAGTGAAATGGGTAAATGTGGGTAAATCTAAGTGAATATTAATAGTATAAGCAATAGTGATAATATCTTGTTGAATTTAAAGTATATCTAAAATTAAAATACTTGACAATAATAACCTAGCTGAGGGCAGATGGATTTCAAGTGTTCTAAGTTTACTACAATGTAACAGAAGTAGTAAAGGTATTCATTTATGTTAGACTCTAACAAAACAAAGATAGATGTCGAAATCTTTAGGATAATCGTTATAAGAAATAAACAATAATTCAGGGCTTCCCTGGTGGTGCAGTGGTTGAGAGTCCGTCTGCCGATGCAGGGGACACGGGTTCGTGCCCCGGTCCGGGAAGATCCCACATGCCGTGGAGCGGCTGGGCCCGTGAGCCATGGCTGCTGAGCCTGCACGTCCGGAGCCAGTGCTCCGCAACGGGAGAGGCCACAACAGTGAGAGGCCCACGTACCGCAAAAAAAAAAAATAATAATAATAATAATAATAATTCACATATAATAAGCTGAAAGAGGGAAAATAGAACAGTAGAGATAAAAATAATGATTAATCCACAATAAGGCAAGAAAGGAGAAAATACAAAGCAGAGAATGTGGGACAATATGAAAACAAATAGCTAGTAAATTTAATACCAAATATACAGGTAATTATATTAAGAATACATGAACAAAATACTCCATTTAAAATGCAAAGAACGTCAGAATGGATTTTAAAAACTTCACTATGTGCTGTTTATAAATGACTCATCTTAGATTAAGAGATACAAACTTCCAGTTATAAAATAAATGTCATGCAGGATGAAATGTACAGCATAGAGAATATAGCCAATAATATATTAACAGTATGATGACATATGGTAACTACACTTATCATGGTGATCATTTTGTAATGTATAAAAATATCAAATCACTATATTATATATCTGAAACTAATATAATATTGTAAGTCAATTAGACTTCAATTAAAAATTAATTAATCAGGGGCTTCCCTGGTGGCACAGTGGTTGAGAATCCACCTGCCAATGCAAGGGACATGGGTTCGATCCCTGGTCCGGGAAGATCCCACATGCCACGGAGCAACTAAGCCCGTGCGCCACAACTACTGAGCCTGCGTGCCGCAGCTACTGCAGCCCGCAGGCCTAGAGCCCATGCTCTGCAACAAGAGAAGCCACCACAATGAGAAGCCCGCACACCACGACGAAGAGTAGCCCTGCTCACCACAACTAGAGAAAGCCTGCGTGCAGCAACGAAGACCCAACTCAGCCAAAAATAAATAAATAAATTAATTTAAAATTTTAATTAATCAGTTACTATCTCACCTTAAAACTAAGGGCAAAAACGTAGAAAGTGAATGGATGGAACAAAGTTATGCCACAAAAACATCAAACAAAATAAAACTGTTGCTGTACTAATCAAAGTAGACTTTAAGGCAAGAAGCATTACTACAGACAAAAAGAGACATTTCATATCTTAAAAGGGTTTAACTGACCAGGAAGAGATAAAAATTTTAAATCTGTATTAGCTGACACCAGAAATTCAAAATAGATAAAGCTAATTTTATGAAACTAACCAAAAAAAATAGATACCTTCACAATCATAATGAGACTTTAATGTGCATCTCTCAAAAGCTGAAAGGCCAAGCAGCCAGAAAAATCAGTAATGGCAAAAATGATCTGACTAGCATAGTTAATATACGTGACAAAATTGATGCATAAAACACTGTACACACAATGAGTAGATTCACATTCCTTCCAAGTGCATATGGAACATTTATCTTGAACCTAAAAATGGCCACATCCCAGACCATAATGCAAGACTCAATAAATTTCAGAGTGGAAAAGTGGATGGATATTCTAAAATCCCTGTGAAACTAAACTAGAAATCAAAAACAAAAAGAACTGGAATGCCTCCAAATGCCTGCAAATTAATCAATTAACTTCAAAATAATCCTTGAGTTGAAAAAGATATCCAAAGGGAAATTATAAAATATTTTTAATAAATAACAATAAAGATTTAACATATTAAAATTTGTTATATATAGCTAAAGTAATGCTTACGTGGAAATGTTTAGTTTTAAAGGCATATATTAGAAAAGGAAAAAGGTTGAAAAGCAATGATCTAAGACTCCACACTAAGAAAAGAGAAAGGAACAGCAAATTAAACCCAAGGAAAGCAGTAGGAAAAAAATTTTTTTCAATTCATTTTATGAAACCAGCCTAACTTCGTTACCCAAACCTGACAAGGATGTAATAAGAAAATAAAATTACAGGCTAGTTTTTCTCACAAACACCCATGGGAAAATCTAAACAAATGTTTTCAGATCACATTCAGCAATGATTGAAAGTGATAGGACATCATGGCCAAGTAAAGTTTATTCCAGGAAGGCAAGGTTGGCTTAACATTTGAAAAAAATTAATATATCAATATTTACTGAAAAAAGTAGAAGAATCATATGATCTCAACAGATGCTAAAAATGTTTTAAATAAAATTTATTAGCAAACTACAAATAAAGGGAACATTATCAATCTGATGAAGTATATCAACAAAGAAATCTACAGCTAACACCATGCTAAACGGTGAAAGAGTAAACATATTGCCCCCCAATATCAGGACTGAAACAAAGGTGTTTAATATTATCACTTTTGGGCTTCCCTGGTGGTGCAGTGGTTGGGAGTCCGCCTGCCGATGCAGGGGACACGGGTTCATGCCCTGGTCCGGGAAGATCCCACATGCCGCGAAGCGGCTGGGCCCGTGAGCCATGGCCGCTGAGCCTGCGCGTCCGGAGCCTGTGCTCCGCAACGGGAGAGGCCACAACAGTGAGAGGCCCGTGTACCGCAAAAAAAAAATTATCACTTCTATTCTTCAACGTACATAAGGTCCTTGACTTTGCAAGAGGCAAAATGATAATAAAATAATAATAATGATGATAATAATAATAGTAAATTCAAAAAGATTGGGAGAAACTGTCACTGAAAGACACGGTTTTATATAGAGAAGTCAAAAAATTTATAAGTAAATTTCTAAAATTGAGACGCGAAGGATTTCTAGATAAAGCTCTATACGCAAAAATCAATTTCGCTCTACTTATCAGTAGCAAAAGCTTAGAAAATGAAATAAGTACAAATATTTCATTTCAAGCAACATTGAAAACATTGGTCAAGAAAAATAATCTAACAACACAAGACCTCTCTAATGAAAATTACAAACCATTACTGAAAGAACTTAAAGAGTTAAACAAATGAGATATACCATATTTATGCACTGAAAGTAATACTGTAAAGATTAACCTATAAACTCGACGTAATCCAAGTAAATATCCCAGCAGCATTCTAATGGGAATTGGCAAACTGATCCTAAACTGCATACAAAAACGCAGACAATCCAACATAGCCAAGCCAATCCTGAAGTACAAAGATGTAGGACTTACATTACTAGATATCAAGACAGGTTAGAAAGCTACAGTAGCTAATAAAGTGTGGTATTGAAGAAAGACTTAAAAAATAGAATAAAATAGAGAAATCAGGAACAGAACAACACATATGCTATCACATGATTCACAAGAAAGATACCACTGCAGTGCAGTACTCTTAAAAGAATCATCTTTGAAATGAATGGTGCTATATCAGCTGGATATCCAATTGGGGGAAAAGCTATCTTTTCCCACCCCTCATTCCATTCACAAAAATAAATTCCAAGTATAGACTAAGCGTGAAGGTAAATAAATAAATAAAGCTTCTAGAATTTCACACTGGAAAACACCTTTATGATCTTGGATGTAGGAAAGGGTTTTAATAGAGGATGCCAAAGACTGATCAATTGGGAGACATTAAAATTAAGAATGTTATTTATCAAAAGAAACCATTAATGGGGTAAAAAGATGCGCCAGAGGGTGGGAAAAAATACATTTATCCAAAAGAGATCTCATCTCCAGATAAACCAATTGAAAAATGGCAAAAAAAAAAAAAATCCCAACCGAGACATTGGATAAAAGAAGTTATTCACAGGTGCATTAAACTCTTCAGTCATCAGGGAAATGCAAAATCACAGTATGGTATACTCCACACACTCCAGCTTCGTTAAAATGAAAAAAAGGGAAAAAACAAACAAACACCAAGTGCTGGCGAAGATGAGGAACAAGTGAAACTCATATACAGCTTACGGGAATGTCAATTGGTAAACCCACTTCAGAAATGGACAACTTCTAGTGAAACTGAATTTGCACACGCTTTATGACCCAGAGATTCCATTTCTAGATACCCAGCAGAAATGACTACATCTTTGAACAGTAAGACCTGCAAAAAAATACTGACAGCGGCCTTATTTGTATAGCCCAAAGCCAGAAACAACCCAAATGTCCATCAACAATAGAAGAAAGTGTGGCAATGAACGTAATGGCATACTTTGAGCAATGAAAGTGAATAAACTACAGCTGTGTACAACAAGATGGGTGGCTATCACAACACGAGGCTGAACAAAGTAACCTAGTCAAATAAGAACATTCCGTAGACTGTGTTTAAACAAAGTTCAAAAACACGCAAAAGGGGCTTCCCTGGTGGCGCAGTGGTTGGGAGTCCGCCTGCCTATGCGGGGGATACGGGTTCGTGGCCCGGTCCGGGAAGATCCCACATGCCGCGGGGCGGCTGGGCCCGTGAGCCATGGCCGCTGAGCCTGTGCGTCTGGAGCCTGTGCTCCGCAACGGGAGAGGCCACAACAGTGAGAGGCCCGCGTACCACAAAAAAACAAAACAAAACAAAACAAAACATGCAAAAGGAATCTTCTATCATAGAAGTCATGATAACGATTGTTTTTGAACAGTGAGGCAATTACGTAACGAAGGGACACATAAGAAGGGTTTCAGGGATGCCGGTGATCCTCTACATTCGATCTAGTTACGTGAGCGGCCACTTCACAAAATTTAAGTGAACTACATATTCATTATTCGTGCGTCTTTCTAAGTTACGCTGTTTCGATTTTTTTGTAAAGCAGAAATAGAAACGTTCTCTAAAGGAGAGAAGTGGTATGCAGGATTTCAGAATCACCTTGTAAATTGAATGGCAACATTTAGGCCAAAACTCGAGACTAAAGCTACATCGCCTGAAGCCCTGTCCTACTGACACAGGCAACAGCAGAAAGTGCAGATAAGAGCTATATATGCTGGAGTCACAAGGAACATTTAACGGGGACTGGCTTATTCCACAGAGAGTAACAAAAAACTGCTCACCTAAGCTGATATGACAGGATAAACAGCCCCACAGACATTCTGCCCTCAGTAGCTGACTCAACAGCCGAGGCTGACAGATTTACAATGGAGAACTGAATCCTCAGATCAAAAACTGTGTGCTCTGTTTAGGGCTTGATGACCTACAGTATACAGTGAAACCCTTAAATCAACACGTTTATGGCATTTACGGCAAAGCGCTCCGACGGGTCTTACTCGGTCAAACAAGCCTTGTCTTGAATCTGAGCTCAGCTAAAAGCTGGGCTATGAAAGGCAAGCATTTGCTACCAGGAGAGGAAGAATGCTCCACTTCTGTTCAACGACTTAATGGAAATCTTACTTGCACTTTGGGAGTAAAGGGGAAAAAATGGCATAAGTGTATAGAGCTGTACGTAATCCTTAAGACCTATCAGTGCTAGAAAAGACATTTGTTCAATGACTCCATAGTTCCTGTTAATGTTACCATAGCACAACTCTCAGTGTTTGTCTGGGTTGGATCTAAGTGGCTCACACAATACCACTTTCTTGAGGTACAATGACAGAGACCACATCACAGCCATTAAATATGGATGCTCTACAACAGTGTCTTTTAAACCATTTTGACTAAAAGCCATGTCTAAAACATTAGCATACACACCCCACACATTTTATAACCTGACTCAGTGAATGCACACATACATACCCACACTGCAAAATGTCATGAACTACCCTTCCTAGACACCAGTTAATCTGGTATTGTCTACTCTACCTTATTTTTACACTACTCTGTAGTATTTCCTTTCTTACTAACGTTCATCATAATACCTAAATTGATTCATGACCCACTAATTGATCCCAATCCCAAGTGTGAAAAAGATATTTCCTCTAAGGAATTATAATTTTTTCCCAAATGTGTGAGCCAGGCAACCTTTTTCTAAACTGAAATGTGACATATAACGTTATATTAGTTTCAGGTATACGACATAATGATTTATGTATATATTGCAAAATGGTCACCACAATAAATCTAGTTAACCTCCATCACCGCACACAGTTACATTTTTTCTTTTGTGATGAGATCTTTTAAAATTCACTCTTAGCAACATTAAAACATATGATTATATATTATTCACTACAGTCAATCATGCTGTATATTCCATCCCCAGGCTATCATTTTTTCATTTCACCGATTCTCAAAATGTGGTGAGTGTGAGAATTATTGAAAGTGCAGATGTCAAGGACCCCAGTCTCAGAGGTTCTAACAGATCTGAAGTAGGGCCTAGGAATTTCAATTTCTAACAAGTACAGCAAACAATGCCTATGCAAGTAAACTAAAGTTTGAGAAATGCTTCTCTAATCCCATCCCTCCAGTTTGAGATGAGGAAGCCCAGGCTCACAGAAGGGAAATGATTTGCACAAGGTCACAGAGTAGGTAATAAGAGTCCTGAGGCTAGAACCAAGTCTCTGGGCTCCCAGACCATCTCAGCAGGTGGCCAATGACCTTTCCCCTTATTTTAACCCCTATTCAGAGAGTGAAGAAAAAAACCTGCACATTAGCAAGTTGGAAGAGCAACTCAAACACCGGAGGTTCGTCTTCAGGAATTAGCTAGAACCAAACCAAGGACTGAGTACAGGAAGCTGAGAGCATCTTCTTCCTCCCAGTTAATATGGCAACAGGATGTGTTCAGCATAGTCAACCTTTCCAAAACCTTCCTTATTGCCCTCATACCTCAGAGTGTGGCCAGCAAGAGAATATCCTGGCCTTTCAGATACTCCCTGTTTACCTAGAACTTTTGGAAGACCCTCACATCACTTCAAATTGGCCCACTTACTCCAGCTGAAACCCCTATTTTCCTGCAAAGTGTCACTGAGGCATAAATATCCACTGCCTACCCGTTTTAGGTGATGAGCAGGAGAGATGAGTGTGGCAGCAATGATTTCTGGTGATGGAAGATGTCCACTGAGTATCGGGGGCTCCTGAAACACACCACCTATTCCCGTCTACCCCAAGGCATGCACTCACCGCCTCTCCTCGTGGAGTTCTCTTCTCCAGCACGGTCACCACTGGCTCCTTCACATCCTTGGGTCTCCGTGCAATTTTCAGTTCATCAGTGAGACCTTTCTTGACCACCGATAGGGAAGAACAAACGCCTCCTTCTCCAGCCTTCCATCCTGCCAGCATTCCCCATCTGCCTTACCCACTCTGTAGCACTTTGACCTTCTGACATACGATGTGTCCACTTGCTTGTTTACTGTCCCATGAAGGCAGGGACTTCCTCTCTCTAGTCACTGCTCTATCTCCAGTACCTAGAATGCATCCTGGCAGACAGGGGGCATTCAAAAATTACACATTCAACGATTAAGAGATAGATGCTTGCCCTCTCCAGTGCATCCTGAGATGTGTTCTGAATGAAGAAGGGAAGACAACACAACCGTAAGAGGTAGGTGACCTTATCCACAGGTTGTTAATTAGGAAAATGAGAAGCACAGTGGAGCTAAGGTTGTTCAGCTCACATGTCGATGTGCTCAGATTCACACTGCCATCAGTCTAATACTAACGTCCCCTTTCAGGACCGCGAGGCTATACTGCTCCCTGAACACCTCCTGGGTGGACCTGGTTGTCACTCAATACATATTTGATAAGTGAGTGAAGTCATTTGGATATATATATTTTTTTATATTAACTAATTTTATTTATTTATTTTTGGCGGCATTGGGTCTTTGTTGCTGCGTGCGGGCTTTCTCTAGTTGCGGCGAGCAGGGGCTACTCTTCCTTGCGGTGCGCGGGCTTCTCATTGTGGTGGCTTCTCTTGCTGTGGAGCACGGGCTCTAGGTGCGCGGGCTTCAGTAGTTGTGGCACGTGGGCTCAGAAGTTGTGGCTAGCAGGCTCCAGAGTGCCCGCTTGGTAGTTGTGGCACACGGGCTTAGCTGCTCTGCAGCATGTGGGATCTTCCCGTACCAGGGCTCGAACCCGTGTCCCCTGCATTGGCAGGTGGATTCTTAACCACTGTGCCACCAGGGAAGCCCCTGGATATATTTTTAATACTTAAAATATTATCTGATTATATTACTCTATTATGAATGCAGAAAAACACTTGTCTATGTTTATACTTGAATATATATATTTGAAGAAAGAGTGAGTGCCGGGCGCTATAACAGATCGTTGAGATACAATGACGAGAAAGAAGATTTTTAAGGCAGACTTCACACTCTCAGGGACACTTGTCATCTAGCCCAGGAGACGGACGTTACTGTAATCCTGACATTACTAACTGTAAAAGCACAGCTGGTGTATGTTATGAGAAGAAGGGGTGTAAAGTCAACTTTGCCGAAGGACAGTGAAAAGACCCCGTGACGGTGAATTTTCTGTGTCAACTTGCCTCGGCCACAGGGTCCCAGACAGCTGGTGAAAAGTGATTCTGGGTGGGTTTGCCAGGGTGTTTCTAGAGGACATGAAGCTGTGAGTTACAGGAGACTGAGGAAAGCAGAAGGCCCACCCCAATGTGGGGAGGCCTCAGTCAATTCTTGCAGGCTGACCAAGGGAGGGCTTGCTCTCTCCGCCTGCCTGTCCTTGAGCTGGGACATCAGTTTTCTGCTTTCAGACTCAGACTGGAATTCACCCCATGGGCTCCCTGAGGTCTCAGCTGCCTAACTGCCAAATCTTGACTTCCGAGCCCATATCATGCATGAGTCAATTCCGTACATATATACAATAATGCATGAGTCAGTCCCTTAGTTATATACAATAATGCATCAGCCATTTCCTTACATATATATAACAATGCAAGAGTCAATTCCATATATATACATACACACATACACATGTACATATAAAAACATACATACACACAATGTTATAATACATATTAAATATATGTATTAAATATACTGTATATTAAATATATTATATATATTAAATGTATTAATGTAGTATATATTAATTACTTTTCTGGCCTAAGGCAGGCAGGACTCAGCAAGGGCTAGACCCTCAGTACCAGGGTCAGGCAGCTTGAACTCTGCAGCTGGAGAAGCCACTGCTGGGCCAGGGCCTGGAGAAACCCTTCCCTCTGCTGACGGCTCCCGCCTCTCTGTGGGAGCCGCTGGCTTCAGGGAGTCATGCCGCCAGCCACAGAAATGGGCTCAGATATCCACTGGAGCAGAAATACAATGGGGTAACTACATTTTTTGATACATTAAATATGATTCTAAATCAGATACAATGGGTTTTTGAATCGTCACTGATCTGGATGACTTTGGCCACCGAACCCTCCGTAAGAGGGGGAACCTAATAAGAAATGTAACATTAACTTTTAAGGTCCTGACCATGAATCTTTTAATGCCAATTTTACTTTGGCTTCTAAATATGTTAATTAGTATAGCTAAGAAAGTTATAATGAAAACAAACTAGAAAGATGAGAGGAAATAAAGAGGTTTCCATTCAAAAGAGAGCAAACGTTAATTAAACTAGCAGGTTTGGAACAAGTATAATTAGAAGAAAATATATGTGTATATTCTGAAATTTTTCAAAACATAGTATCTTTCACTTATCTTCAAGAGAAATATTTAATTCAGCATCTGGACTTTAAATCTGATTGTCGCCATCAGATTGCACAATTCTCTACGTAACTACGTAATGGTGAGGCGTCTCCGAGTCAAAGTTATCGACGTGTCCACACCAGAGAGTATCTAAATAAAAACTGGAGCTGTTCTCCAAGTACTATTTGGAATTTTAGCCAACTAGTCAATGAAAAGGGAATCTTTCCTGCCTGTTTGCTTTCACTGTCCATGTTAGGAAACTTCAAGACAGGAGATGAATACAGCTATCCGGTCCAATCCAGTAGCTGTTACCAGGCACTTGAAATGTAGCTGGTCTGAAGTGAATGTGCAGTAACTGTAAAATGCACATTGGATTTTGAGGACTTGTGTGTAAAATATCTCATTAATAATTTTGGTATTGATTATATTTTGAAATAACATTTTTGATATACTGGATTAAATCAAATAAAATATCAACACAAATCTCGCCCATTGTTTTTACTTTTTAACATGACTACTAGAAAATTTGTAATTACACACGTTGGCTCGCACTATATTCTATCGAACAGCACTGTGCCAGAGCAAAGAGGAGATGGAATTCTATGCATCATAAAAAAGAAATAGAAGAATTCATGGGGTGAACAAAACCACTTCTGTTATCATCATTTCAAAAAACAAAATCCCCGCAGACTAAAGTTAGACTGATTAAAATAAACATCTTCAAAGACACAAATGAACGGCGTATGAACGCTGAACCATGTGCATCAATAAGCATTCCTGCTTTACAATAACGGTCCACATGTCATCAGCCCAAGAAATCAATGAAAAGTGGTTTCAGAGTGTGAAGTCATCCCCTAAGCCAACCATGGAGGCTCCATCTCCCTCCAACTGCTCACTGACAGGCATGTAACGTGCTCACTTGTACCTGGTTGTTTGAAACCCTTGTGCAGTCATGGTTGGCGGACACAGAGAGGTGTGTGGTAAAAAGACAACTGACAGATAAAGTAGTGAATCAACAAGCTAGATGATGCATCCAGGGCACACTATAAGGAACAAATACTGACAATTCTAGAGGCAGTCAGACTCTGTGCAGTGGGCATCACACCCAAGAAATGCTGATCATGAAACGCGTAGGCAAGCTGCCCATTGCATTTACCTGTCGCTACTCCATGCTGAATGCCTGGTTGCCTTAAGCTTACTTTCTCTGGGAGTCTAGGAGCTCTTCGTAGAAAGTGTCCAGAACTTGTTCATCCCTACCACAGTTAGGACTTTCATTTCAAAGGGAAAAAAGTTAAACTAGATTAATCCAAAAAATGGGGTGACGGTTTATGGTTCATACAAATGAAAAGGCCAACACACTTTAATTTCAGGCATAACTGGACACCAAGGCTGTGATGATTTTACTACCATCACAGATGATAGTAAAGATGGTTGTAAAGATGGCTGCAGCTCTGGACTTACATTCCATCCTCTCTGCTTCCCCCAGGTGTCCCAGAATTGATTTTATTGGCTCTGATCCTGTTACACGTTCACCCCTGAACCAATCACTGTAGTCAAGGATAGCTGATGTTCTGACTGGCCACTATGGAAAACAAGTCACCTCCACCCAATTCCAAGGCACAGGTAAGGAAGGTAGGTCCCCAAGGAAAACTTCAATGTTTTTACCAGAACACTGGGGAAACAGATGCTGGGCAGACAAAAAATTATAGGTGGCCACTGCTCTCTCTCAATCTCCATTATCTAACCTGCATATAAAAGATACGCAATTGATGAGTTTTTCCAATGAATGCATGCGTGCATAAGAAATAGCCAATCCCTGATGTATGCCAAACATAGAAATGATGTATCTGTTTCTAAATTACCAGCATATTAGTTACATACATTCACATAACAAATGTTAATCAAGCGTCTACTAGCGGCCAGGGATTATCCTAGCCACTGGAGACACAGCTGTGGAACAGCAGAGACAAAGCTCCAGTCTTCAACGACCAGATATTTAAGAGCGGAAGGCAGCATATGCAAGGTAGTAAACAAGTCAGTCAGGTAGTACGTGTAAAGAGTAGGAACAAAAATAAAGCAAGATCAGGGGAGGAAGAGGAACCGGGTGTCAGGGAGGAACTTTCTGCAATGATGACATTTGCACAGAAAACTGAAGTGCCAAGAAGTGTCAGAAGAAAACAGGTGAGTATCTGGGGGAAGAGCAAAGTGCAATCACAGGAGTGGGGGCTCTGGGGATGTTCAAAGGCCCCCACTCCTGTGGCTGCACTTTGCTCCTTCCCCAGATATCAGAAGGGCTGGGGTGGAGTTTACGATGGGAGAAGATATAGGACTTCAGGCCAAAGGAGCCAGATCACACAGGGCCTTGTAGACCACGGTAAGAAATCTGGATTATATACTATGGGTAATGGAAAGCCATTAGCTGGTGGAGAAGAGGAAGGTGAAATCATCTGGCTACTTGAGAAAAACACCTCATAGGGACACAACGTAAGAGAATCATCAGATTGGAAGCTGCGGGGGGAATCCAGATTAGAGTGGCTTCGATCACAGTGGTGACAGTGAAGGTGGTAAGTAGTGGCTGGAATTGGGTATTGAATTGACCTGTGAGCAATGAAGTTTACACAGACGTGTGCATAAGATCACCTGGTATTTATATATCCTCATGGGCTAATGGGATCATTTAAATTGCCTGCCCATCAAATTAAAAATTAGTCTCATCACTTTATTTGTGCTCTCATGGTTCTTTAAACACACCTTAGCAATTATATTAATGTTGTTACATTGTCCTTATGTGTTTATATTCCTGTCTACAATACTCCCCACTCTCGCGTTGGAATATCCTAAAATTTAAGAACCATATTATCATTTTTGTATTTCCATAGTCTATAGGACTGAGGCACATAGTAAGCTGGGAATAAATGTTTTGGGTTAGAAGGATGAGTAGATGGGTGGGAAAGAGGAAGGAATAGAGAGAAAAGAAAGAAGAAATGTCAGCAATTCGTTACTAAGAACTAAGAATACAAGCCCCGAAGGGACCTTCACTTGGCTTGCCTGGTATATTTATAAAGAGGTTGAGTAATTTAAAGAATGTTGCAAATTACATAGGACCCACTCTTAGATGAAGGGTCTATTCAAAGAAGGGATGACAGAAATAGATTCAACGATCAGGTCAGCCGGTGAGTCTATGACTATGAGGGAATTAGGTTTCTTACCTAGCATTCCAATTAAAACAGAGCTCCGTACCTCTCCCAACACCTCCAAGTACCTCGCCTCTCCAAGTACTAAGAAGTTAATGTATAATAAATTGCCCAATTCCATGCAGTAGATACAAAAATCGAATATACCTTTACAAGGCTCCTAGGGTTGAACACACGATCACAAAACATAGAGGACATTCTCCCTTCATTCCCAGAACTGCCCACTGACCCCCGTCCTATAGATCAAGAGAACACACAGGGTATTTAACTCTTCTCTAAGCTCAGCTGCAAATCCAGAAACGGAATCCACATTTCTAACCTACATCCACATGGTCAGACTCCCTCCCGCACAAGAATACAAGAGTCAATTTTCTTATAAATATATCCCTGTGCCTTCAGAGATCCAGTTATTTTCAGCAGGCTGGATTGGCATACTGTGAAATTCAAAAGCAAATACACATCTTTCAATATACTTCCAGACGGTTTCCCTGCGGCCACCTAATCCACCTGCCAGCCCCCATACACCATTCCTCTCGATCTCCTGGGCTAAATTCCTCAAAAGTAGGTGAAGTACCTAAAATCATTATTCTTAATGGCATTGAGATCAACAACTATACACTAAAAAAAATAAACTTACGTGAATGCATTCTATTAAAGAGGCCAGTTTGTGATTGTGTTGTATCAACTGTTCTCAGCTGGGCACAAAGATGTCCCCAGGGAACACCTGGCCATGTCTGGAAACATTTTTGGACACTGCCAGGGGGGTGTTACTGGCATCCAGTGGGTAGAGGCCTGGGGTGCTGCTAAGAATCCTACCATGCACAGCAAACTCCCCTCCCCCCGCCTCAGTGGTGTCAATGGTGCCCTGAGAAACCGTGGGCTAAATATCACAATTTCCTACTCAGTTGTAAACAGTGAAATCGAAGGAGGCTTGCTGCTTCTCCTTGGACCTACTGTCCCACTTGCCCCACGAGGCAGCATGAGGGGCTGATGGATGATCTCAGATGACCGTGATTCTGCAAAGGGAAGGGACCGTGTGCTTGAGCCAACTACAGAGTAAGCACTCTAGACGTTTTCTGCATTTGTTTTTTTATTGCTACAGAACAAATTACCACATAGTTAGCAGCTTAAAAATAACCCTATTTATTAGCTCACAGTTCTGCAAATCAAAGTCTGGGCACAGTGTGACTGGGTTCTCTGCTCAGGGTTTCTGCCTGAGCCAGGCTGCATTCCTTTCTCTGGGAAAGAATCCACTTTCAAGTTCATTCAGATGGTTGGCACAGTTCAGTCCCTTCTAGCTATAGGACCAAGGCCCCGTTTCCTTGCTGGCCATCAGCTAGAGGCCACCTGCATTCGTTGCCACGTGGCCCCCTCCACCTCCAAAGCCAGCAATGGAGAATTTTTCACATGTCAAATCCCCCTAGCTATGAAACTCTCTGCCTTTCCTGATTCTGTGTGATCACAGAATAGGTCAGACCTACCTGGACAATCTTCCTGTCTTAAGGTCAAGTGATTTGAAGCCTTCATTACATCTGCAAAATCCCTTCCCAGCAACACCTAAATTAGCAGTTGATCGAATCACTGGGAGAAGGTGTGCATATACCAGAGGCTGGGAAGCTTGGGGGCCAATTTAGAATTCTACTCCCACAATTTTTATATGTTATCATTATCTCATTTAATTCTCAAGGTAACCCTTTCGAAACAGGAAGGAAGGGGGCGGGGCACAACCTCTAAAAGCATGACATAGCCCTTGAGGATACAACATAAATTGGTTAGAACCAACTAGTTAGAACCAACTAGGTTCAAGATGGCAGAAGTTTCGACTTCCAATTGAGCCTCATTATGTGCTCACTGTAATACATTAGCATATGCTAAAGGACACACCCACAGGCGCCATGACAGTTCCGAGGCTGACCATAAAAGGCCAAAAAGTGGGCGTGGCCCAATTCCTGGAAATCTCTGCCTCTTCTTCAAGATAGTTGGAATAATCCTCCCACTCATTAGCCTATGAAATTACCCAGCCCATAAAAACTAACCAATCCATATTTCGGGGACTCTCGCCTTCTCAGATGTCTCACACTCTGTCTGTGGAGTGTGTTTCTCCCAGGGCCGTTCTTGCCTCTTGAGATGGACAACATTCTATCTACGGAATGTGTATCTCTCTAAATAAATCCACTTCTTACCTATGACTTTCTCTCACTGAATTCTTTCTGCAATTAGAGAAAGAACGGGAGCTTCATTAAGTCCTGAGACCAGGTGTGTGATCTCAATTAAAAGACAGTGTGTTCAAGTCCCAGTGTCGGTTTTGGCTGGGTTCAAGTCCCAACCTTAGGTGTACGGTTTCACTTTGAAGGTTTTTTTCGATTTTTTTTTTTTTTTTTTTTTTTTTATCTCTGCTTTACAGTCAGGGAAACTAGATTCTCAGATAATTTGATAATGTCCCAAAGCTGGGTGAAGGATACATGGGAACTCTCTATATTATCTTTGCAACTGTTTGTGAATCTAAAACTATTTCAAAATAAAATGTCTGGACTTCCCTGGTGGTGAAGCAGTTAAGAATCCGTCTGCCAATGCAGGGGACATGGGTTCGAGCCCTGGTCCGGGAAGATCCCACATGCCGCGGAGCAACTAAGCCCGTGTGCCACAACTACTGAGCCCACATGCCACAACTACTGAAGCACGCACACTGAGAGCCCGTGCTCCACAACAAGAGAAGCCACCACAATGAGAAGCCGGCGCACCACAACGAAGGGTAGCCCCGCTCGCTGCAACTAGAGAAAAGCCCGTGTGCAGCAACAAAGAGCCAACGCAGCCAAAAATAAATTAATTAATTAAAAATAAAATGTCTTTAAAAAGAATAATTTCACCAAGATCACGTAACTCTTAAGTGAAAGAGATGAACTTCTAAAACTCCCATGCATTTTAACATACCATCCTGCCTTCTTAAATTACTGTACAAGGCATTTCTAAGGTGACAGCATCTCTAAAGCCCCTGAGGACATTTATCTAGAGCAGGGGTCCTCAAACTTGACTGCACATTAGAATCAACTGGGGAGTCTTTTAAAAACACAGATACCTGGGCCTCACCCTCAGCTCTTCTGCTTTCATTGGCCTGGGGTAGGCTCTGGGCATCTACATTTTTTTAAAGCTCTCTAGGCTGAGACTCACTGATCTAGATATTATTTTACCATAAATGAAAGTGCTAAATATATAATATTAGACAGAAATTAGCATTTGCTTTATGCACAAAAGGAATCTTTTAAAGGGACTGGAATTCATCTTACTTCAGTGCCTTTTACAGGAAAACAATGACTGTAAAACCTGAGATAAGACTAAGCCTTAGGAAAATACATTAGCATATTTAAAGAGTGAGAACGCTTTTCAGTAATATTTTCTTTCAGCCACATCTCTGTGCTGCCTACAACAGACCTCAACTCGACAATCAAGGTAGAAATAAAAATTGTGTTCATTATTTATCGACAGAGAAATTCATCTGGGGTAACTCTTCATTCGCCTCCTCGAAGTGACAAAGGAAAATATGAAAGGGAGCTGAGGAATTGTAAAGTCACAGAATGAACCCACAGACACTCAAGCAGCACTTGGCTGTGGGAGAACTCAGTAAATAATGAGAGAGATAATCTCCTTTGACTAGCTTATCTCAATCCCTTTCAAGTGCCGGTTCTAAAGAAGGGTGTGCACATAGCTGGCTTCTAGTAAATTAGTGATGTGCACTTTATAATTTATATTAGAAAGCATGCCCCCTTGACTTGTGGTGGTAATAAGGGCAGATAAGATATTTCAAAGCTCAGTGGCATGAATAAGCAATCAAAAGAATTCAGCTGAACATGAAATCCTTCCATACATCAAAGGCATCCCTTCAGGAGAGGTGAGCATGCAGTCCAGACAGAACACTCTCACCAGACTTGTATTATGGTATTTGAGTGTACGGGGCCCTGTAACTGGATAGAAAAACCGTGGGAACGCGCTTCCATGGGAATAACTTGATCTAACTGAAGAGGAACTCCTGGGTTTGTGGACAGAGATGTGTAGGGAAGCCAGGCAAATATTTTGGGCCATGAGAGCCTTCATGTGCAGTGTTAACATTAGGCCTGTTTATACTTGGACTTCAGGAATTAATCAGTACCATTTTCCCTTAAATTGTTTATTGTTGATGGTGGTAAACCACGCAATTTTACCAGCACACATGCTCCACTGGAGAGAACTGGTTTTCTAAGCCACTGTCTTAGGCTCATGGAAAACAAAGAATGAAGTGAGTTCTCAGTAACTCTGCATGTTATACAACCAAGGTGATAGTGATATTGGGTGGATAACGTCAGTATCAGCAAGTCAATCTCCGGCCATAGCTTACATCCCATATGCGTTTGGCATCTCAGCTTTTCACAAAGTAGGTCTTTCTGTCTCTCTCTCTCATAAAATATAGAATCGCATGCAACTAAGAAGACCCATATACAGGGAGATCAGCTCAATGCTTTGTGACGACCTAGAGGGGTGGGACAGGGAGGGTGGGAGGGACTGGAAGCAAATATATTAATCGGAAGGGAATGATTACATATACAGCAGTTAAAAGAGTAAGACAGATGCTTACGTCGCGATAAGGAACTCCAAGATACACATTATTTTAAGCACTTCTCCACCAAAAAAAAACTGTGCTTCAGAAATAGTACTGGCTAACACAATTTACGTACATTCTAAGGGCACACACACAACAGAAAGAATCAACTCTGGTTTCAAAAAGAGCTTCAAACTGATAGGTAACTGTGGAGCTCTTGGCTTGCGGTGCATGATCCCAGACCTCCTCCTGTGCGTTAATTCACATGCCAATACAGAAACCAAAATACGATTTAGTCTTGTTTGGACACACAGATGGTTTGACTGTGGCCCTGTGAGGCTTACTGACAGGTGAGAGAGCAAATGCAGCCCAGAGCCCCACCCACTTGTTCTCACGCATGATATAGGTTACAACTGCGGAGTTACTGCTCCGTAAGGCACACGAGATACCCAGGCACCCAGTGAAACGTCTGAATCATGTCTGGAATTCCGGTGGTCCTGCATGCAGAAGGGCAAGATAGAAGAGAAAAGAGAGCTGAAAGACTGATAGAAAGAGGGCAGTGATTATGTCATTGGGCAGCTTGGGTCCAGCCTTGCTGAAAGCTAGTCATCTAGTACAAGGTGGGGGAGAGGAAGAAGGAAAGAGGAGGAAGGGGGGCGGGAGGAGAGGGAGGGGGAGGGGGAGAGGGGGAGGGAGGGGAGAGCAGGAGGGGGAGGGGGGAGAGGGGGGGGGAGGAGGGAGAGAGAGAAGAAAGTTTATCCCAGAGCCAAAAAATATATTTTCTTATGCTTAACCAAGTTCAAGGTGGAGTTGTTCTAATACTTGCCACTGAGAAGCCCTATAATATAGAAACAAGAACCACCTGTACACCTGGATTCACATTAGCCACCCCTACCTGCCCCCGCTTAGTACACACAGTGCCTAACGCTAGTCAGAGCATCAATGACCACACTTACAAGGTGTGATGCATTCCAAAAGCAAAAACAATTCTCCAAAAGCATGTTCCACTAGTCTTCTATCTCCCCGGAGAAGGTTCTTTGCGGACTTCTTTAGGACAATGATTCACAGGCCCCAGTGCCCCCGGAACCATCTGTGAAGCTTTTCTTTCCTTCATTCAAGTGGACACACAGGCTCTACCTAGTACCTACTGAATGTTCAGAAGCGGAGCCTAAATATATGTAGTTTTTTCCCCTCCAAAGTGCCCAAGTCTTTTTCAAGCACATGGGAAAAAAAAAAATGCTACTTTAGACCTTGAATAGCAATATGCCGACTGGTGGTTAAATATCGTTAAGGCCTCCATCCGTGTCTTAGCTGAATCTTCCTCTCCATGGCGCCAGTTTTGTTTTTTTGTTTGTTTCTTTTTGCGGTATGCGGGCCCCTCACTGTTGTGGCCTCTCCCATTGCGGAGCACAGGCTCCGGACGCGCAGGCTCAGCGGCCATGGCTCACGGGCCCAGCCGCTCCGCGGCATGTGGGATCTTCCCGGACCAGGGCACGAACCCGTGTCCCCTGCATCGGCAGGCGGACTCCCAACCACCGCACCACCAGGGAAGCCCATGGCGCCAGATTTAATAACTCAATACATGCTCAATCAATATAAACTGTTATTAATATCTAGACTAAAACTTTACTGTCTGTGGGTGGTAAGGTGGACTGGCATTAGCCAATTCTGCTACAATAATACCAATTACTACTTGATATATTATCACACTATCAATGTTATTACTATGTGCCAGGAACTGTTTTTTAGCATTGTACACGGACCATTTTTGTTTCAGTTAAGCATCCATAAACCTGAGGGAGGAACTACCGTTATCCTCATCTGGCCAGTGAAGAAATTAAGCCCAGAGAGGGTAAATAATCTGACCTGGGTCACACAGTAAAGCCATTACACTGCCCTGCTTTATCTTATGCACCTTGATCCTCATCTTTACTGATTTCTTTGCTCTTTCCTCTTTGATTCTTTATCTTCCTCTCATTTTATGTCTTCACAGTTGATCAAGTAGTGGTTACCTTCCCCCACAAAACCCCCAGGACTCTCACCAGGATGATTGCCAACATCCAAGGGCTCATTTCCTGTTCTGACAAGCTTGAAAAGGCTCCAGGGCAGGAGCTTCAATTACCGTTTCCTTCCTAGACCCTCTCACAGACCAAAGTCAAGAATAATCAAGGAACTCCCATATGACACAGCAATTCCACTCCTGGGTCTATATCTGAAAGCAACAACAGTAATGCAAAAAGATACACGCACCCCCAGTGCTCACAGCAGCACGATTTACAATTGCCAAGATACGGAAGCAACCTAAATGTACATCAACAGGTGAATGGATAAAGAAGATGTGTGTGTGTGTGTGTATCTACACACACACACACACACACACACACACACACAATGGAATACTACTGAAAAAGAGTGAAATTGTGCCATTTGCAGCAACATGGATGGACTTGGAGGGTATTATGCTAAGTGAAGTTAAGTCAGACAGAGAAGGACAAATACTGTATGGTATCACTTATACAGGGAATCTAAAAACTACAACAAACTAGTGAATATAACGGAAAGAAGTAAACTCTCACAGATACAGAGAACAAACTAGTGGTTACCAGTGGGGAGAGAAAAGGAGGAGGGGCAATATAAGGGTAGGAGAGTAAGAGGTACAAACTATTACATATAAAATAAGCTACAAGGATATATTGTATAACGTGGGGAATATAGCCAATATTTTATAATAATTATAAATGGAGTATGACTTAAAAATCGTACATCACTATATTGAACATCTGTAACTTTATAATATTGTATACCAACTATAACTCAATAAAAAAAACAAACAGCAATGAAAAGAATAATCGAGGATAGACTTCATTCATCGCTCGTCACAATCCTGAGAGAGGGAGTTACCACTGCCCATTTCTCATCTCTTTACAGATGAGAAAACTGAGGTGCAGAGCCCAAGACTCACAATTCTGGCCCTTGGGGAGACTGATGCTTCAGTGGCCATCCTCTAACAGGCATAGAGCATGGGGAGAAAGGATCAGCCTTTCACCCTCCCATGAGAGCACCCTTCAAATCAGCCTGGGGGTCCCGCTCTCTGGCAAGAAGCTTGGTGGGGTTTTCTGTTTGTTTTTTTGTTCAATGAAACCTAGATATGCTTTATTAGGATGAAAGAATTTTACATTTGTTTTAAATATCAAAATAACACAAAGAACTAGTTCAATATATAACACCCTTCCTAGTCTTCACAGAGAACTGAATTTTTCTAGAGAGACACTGGTACTCAGGAAACACGACACAGTCAAAATATCTATAAAACTCACAAGATACTTTACACAGTTGCCAAAATGATGAATCTTGATATTTTAGATTTTTCTTTGTAATTGTTTTTAAAAGAGTCTTTAGTGATTAAAAACAAAACTTAGGATTGGAGACTGAAAGCTAAGTTCAAAGGCATTTCCACTTTAGTGTACATCATAAATCCCGTCATCAGAACACCTTGGCAATTTTTTTTTAAAAAAGACTGCCTGGCATTTTGCTAAAAGTGTTGTTATGAGCAAATAATCATCTTCTCACATCATGTCTGAAAGGAGCATACAGGAAAGAGGAAAAAAAAAAATCTTTTTCCCCTTGATGAAACAAGGCATAACCTAAGAAAACATCTCTGATTTGGGTCAGCCTGTGTCCAAAAACTTGTAAATAGAACCCAGTCTAATCCTTAACCTCACGTGATCCTGTCAAGTGACCAAAAAGTGCCAAGGGGGTGTGTGTCACGCAGCAAACCTCTGCTGGTTAACGAGGCCCCACAAAGCAGGAGAGCCTGCGTTCTTTCTGCCTGTCTGGACTAAGGTCATTTAACTTCAGCCCTTTTATGAATGGAAATCTTTCTAAAGACTACCGGGCAGCCAGCAACCAGCAACAGACAACTCAATGGCGGAGCTTTCTGAGTCATAAAATACTTCCGAAAAAAAAAAGGAGATCAAAGTGTTCCCCTACTGCCTATTGAAACCAACTGCTACCAAAGCTCCTTTCAGGGACCTGGGCTCTCCGGAGAATGGGTCCCTGCCGTCAGAGTCCGAAAAGGCCACCACTATGAAAGAGACAATGGGGACATCAGGGCAGCCAGCCGTGGAAGAGAAACTCCACTTATGGTTTAATTGTTGCAGACAAAGCAAAAGGAAAGGAAGGAAGACCAAGTGACAAAACTGGGCGGTGCATCGGCAGTCAAGGCTGGAGGGATTTCGTGGTACATATTCCACTCTGAGCCCCTGATGTGATGCTGAGGCTGGATCCTAGTCAGAGACTGGACAGAAGATGCCAAAGGAACAGCACAGCTCTCTACCACTCCCGCCAGCGGGGCCCCCTGCTGAGGTGATTAATCAGAGGTAAGGCACCCACGTATCACAGATCTGGGCACAAATGCTATATGGGTGGCATTTTTGCATGCCTCTTGCTTTGATCTTCATATTGGAGCTGAGTGTCCAGAGTTTAAGCAAGAGGTGCGTTTTCCCAACTGGAAGACGTACGCGGTAACTGGATTCATCTGGTACCAATAAAGTACAAATAATCTCAGACCTAAGAATCGTTCTTTCATGGTGAACCATGGAACCGTGGGCAAGTTGTGGATGGAAGCATGGCTTAAAAGAGGGGATGGGGAAGCAGTCAAATTAGTATCAAAATCCCACCGCTCGGAGCTTCACAATGCACATTAGAAGGTGAGAAATGTATTAGAGCAAAGACACTTGCTTAATAAAAGTTTCCCGAATTTTATCGGAATGTATGACCAGGATACCACTTAGAGGGTCATAAAACCCTTTTATGGCTGGAATACCTCTTAGTTAGAAATCAATACATAATATTATAGTACCTCTTTTGGGAATTAGTGCTTTGGTGATTTTCTTGTCACTACCAGACTATGAAGAGAGGTTCCTTGAAAAAGAGTTTCCATAGTCAAATAAGTTAGGGAAACTTTTTAAACAGAGTTAAGCAAATGTCTTTAACATAGGACATTTCTGAGTTGTTAACATCCTGATCTAAAACCATACTCCATGAACCCTTTGTTCCAGGGCTCCACTGCATCACAGCCTGGTTCAGAATAAAATAGCATTTCTCGGTCTAATATCACCACTCCATTTCTTCCTTAGAATGAAATCCAGTGACACGGAATACAGCATCCACCTTGCTTGCAGCTTCTTCCACCCTGTGCCCTGAACAGTGCCTGACATAACAGAAGCCCGTCAATACTTGAATGACAGTCATTCAATGTATCATTCCAGTCAGTTCTCCAAATGTGACATTTCTACTAAGTTGCAGAAATCGGCTCAGTCTGTCAAACCAACAGCAATTAAGAAAAAAAAACTTGCCTATATGTCCAATGTCTTAATCCAATGGTTCTCTAATGTTAATACGTATTAGAATCACTTGGAGAATTAAAAATACATACTCCTGGGCCCAGCCTCCCTGACCTTCTGTTGTATGTAGAGATATTGACATTTTCAACACCTCAGGTTAAGCTAATCCAGCTAACCACACTCTGAAAATTACCGTCTTCCTGAAAAAGGAATGCCGAGGTAGAAAAAATGGGGGCAAAAGGGTCTTTGAGATCTCCTAGTAGGTAGGAAGAAAGACAAAGGTTTGTCCTAGCATCCCAGACAACGAAATTAAGAAATACAGGTGAAAGTCATAAGAAGGCAGGTTGTATGTAGTTCAACATCAAGATGAAGGGTCTCCTGACAATGGCCTAGGCTTCCTGGATGTAATGACAGTTTCATCAACGTGGTGGTCAAGGAGATGCTGGGTATGGTCAAAAGAACGTGCGTGACAGAGAGTGATTAGATAGGGCTCATCTGCAACCCTGAGATTCTGGGACAAAGTTCTGCAAACCTACATAACCTTCACAGGGTGTAAGGCAGCCAGGCACAGGGGGCAGCGGTGAGCTGGAGAGAGCTTGTTCCTGTTGAAAGGCATTCAAAATTTAAAAAACTTAAAAGCAGGGGCTTCCCTGGTGGCGCAGTGGTTGAGAGTCCGCCTGCCGATGCAGGGAACATGGGTTCGCGCCCCGGTCTGGGAGGATCCCACATGCCGCAGAGCAGCTGGGCCCGTGAGCCATGGCCGCTGGGCCTGCGCGTCCCCGGAGCCTGTGCTCCGCAGCGGGAGGGGCCGGAGGCCCGCATACAGCAAACAAACAAACAAACAAACAAAAAACTTAAAAGCTTTTGCACAGCAAAGGATACCATAAACAAGACGAAAAGACAACCCTCAGAATGGGAGAAAATATTTGCAAACAAAGCAACTGACAAAGGATTAATCTCCAAAATATACAAGCAGCTCATGCAGCTCAATATCAAAAAAAACAACTCAATCCAAAAATGGGCAGAAGACCTAAATAGACGTTTCTCCAAAGAAGATATACAGATTGCCAACAAACACATGAAAGGACGCTCAACATCATTAATCATTAGAGAAATGCAAATCAAAACTACAATGAGATATCACCTCACACAGGTCAGAATGGCCATCATCAAAAAATCTACAAACAATAAATGCTGGATAGGGTGTGGAGAAAAGGGAACTGTTGGTGGGAATGTAAACTGATACAGCCACTATGGAGAACAGTATGGAGGTTCCTTAAAAAACTAAAAATAGAACTACCATACAACCCAGCAATCCCACTACTGGGCATATACCCAGAGGAAACCATAATTCAAAAAGACACGTGCAACCCCAATGTTCATAGCAGCACTATTTACAATAGCCAGTCACAGAGGCAACCTAAATGTCCGTCAACAGAGGAATGGATAAAGAAGCTGTGGTGCATATATACAATGGAATATTACTCAGCCATAAAAAGGAACGAAATCGGGTCATGTGTAGAGACGTGGATGGATCTAGAGACATACAGAGTGAAGTCAGAAACAGAAAAACAAATGTTGTATATTAATGCATATATGTGGAATCTAGAAGAATTTTATAGATGACCTAATTTGCCAAGCAGAAATAGAAACACAGACATAGAGAACAAATGTACAGATACCAAGGGGGAAAGGAGAGGGGTGGGAGGAATTGGGAGATTGGGATTGACACATGTACACTATTGATACTATGTATAAAACAGACAACTGATGGGAACATACTGTAGAGCACAGGGAACTCTACTTAATGCACGGTGATGTCCTAAATTGGAGGGAAATCCAAAAGGGACGGGATCTATGTATATGTATGGCTGATTCATTTTGCTGTGCGGTAGAAGCTAACGTAACATTGTAAAGCAACTATACGCCAATAAAAATTTTAAAGAACACCCCCTCCAGACATAACAGGAGGCAGGATTCACTCGTGGAAGTTTGCAACTCCTGTTTGATGGATTATTCCAAGTAAATAACTGCCTACTTAACTCCTGAATAAAATGAGACCCATCGTGTGTGGGGGGTACATTTTAAGAGACTATTTCGAGTATAGTTTAATTCTGAATTACTGAATTCCCTGCCGGAGAAATCCTAACCGGAATATGTATGTATGCAAATATATTTCACTATTAGAACCCCTCCACCCTCTCTCGCTCGCTCTTGGAGTTTCCCTAACAAGTCAAGTTAATGGTTAGCTTTCCTGTCAGTACTCTATTATCTAAAGGGGACTTCTCACTTTTTTTAATACACACTGATGCACACTAGGAAATTGCTAGAACCTTGAAAGTCACTCTGATGCCAGTTGCCAGCACCTGTCTCGGGGAAACACCAATGGAGACACTTCAGGTGAAAGAAGATTCATCTCAGTCTCCTTCACCTCATGTCAGTTTCTGTATTCGTGCCAGAAGAGTCGTTTATCTCTTCTGGCTTGTGAACTCTGACACGCGTGTAAGAGACCTGCCCATCCACCAAGCATGTCAGAGACCTGCCCATCTCCTGAAGCCTTGAATCATCCACTATTCTGAATGCATTACAGCACTTGCTAATTCACTTTAGGAACCCCCTGTCTGACCAAAGAAGGTGAGCAGTGTTCATGGGTTCTGGGTAGCTAGAAGGAAAAATTCTTCCTCCTGGAGTGATGATTTTCCTCCATCCCCATCTCTCAATGGGCCTAGAGAAGAGATTCCTCAATGTGGAGCCTCAAGTGATTTCCCAGGGTTCACTATTGCTATTCAACAGTGTTTCATATGCAAGTCAATGCATCGTTAGAGACGCAAAGCCATGATATCAAAGATGCTAAGTTGGCAAAGGTGTTTTTGCTCAGAAGCCTCGTTTCTCTTCACAAAGAAAGGAAAAAGCACCACAGTTTGGGCTGAAAACATATACAGGAGTCCTCCACTTTCGCAAGTTTGCTTTATGTCACTTCGCTTTTACGAAAAACCCAATTAGCACCTGGTTTTTGCTAACCAAAAGGAATCCGAAGAGGATTTTCGTTTTTATGGAAAAGAAAACCAAAGCAAAATAGCGATCAGCGTGGTCAGTGTTTGTTGGTTTTGCACCTAACCCTTATACAGGCAGCGCTCACCCTAAGCAGTGAGAGTGGCACTGCCCAGCTCCTTCCCCAGGAACTGCACTAAGAATCTCTGCATCAAGCCACTGTAGCTCTGAACTATGTCTGTGAGCACTTGTGCTTTATGTCAATTTATTTTGTGCATTCATTGCCAAGATGTGTCCTAAGGTAATTGCTTCTTTGCTTTTGTCATTTTGGCTTACGAAAGACTTCATAGGGACACTCTACTTTCAGATAACAGGGAAAACCTGTATAATACTTCTTGTCCATATATGATATCACAAAAGAGGGTATACAAGTGGCCAGTAGGCATAAGAAAGGATACTCAACTTCATTAACCATCAGAACGATGCAAACTAAACCCACTGTGTGATACTGCTTCACGTCCATCAATGGGAGTGGCAAAAATGGAAAAGACAGACAACAGCCAAGTGTTGATGAGAATGTGGAGCAACTGGAACTCTTATACACTGCTGATGGCCGTGTAAATTAGTGCAACCACTCTGAAAAGCTGTTTGGCTGAATCTAGGAAAAGAGCGGCAAGTGCAGTTCCTGGGGAAGGAGCTGGGCGGTGCCACTCTCCCTGCTTAGGGCGAGTGCTGCCTGTATAAGGGCTAGCTGCAAAACCAACAGACGAACACTGACCACACTGCTCGCTATTTTGCTTTAGGGAAAACATATATATTAACCTATGACCCAGCAACTTCAGTCTTTGGTATGTTTCCAACAGAATGTGTCCATAAGCTCACCAAAAGGCATAGACGAGAATGTTTAGTATTACTCCTCCTAACAGCCCCAAACTGGAAACAATTTAAATGCCACCAACAATTAGATGGAAACAATGTAGAATATTCATACAGAGGAATTATTGTATGACCATCTCTTAGGTAAAAAATTTTTAAATAGGCGAACTTAAGCTATGTTACAAATTAGGACAGTGGTTACTTCTGGTGGACAGACACTGGAAGGGGATGTGGGGTACCGGTCTTCTGGGACACTGGTAATGTCCTGTTTGATCTGGTTGTTGGTTACAGCGGTGTGAACTTTGTAAAAATTCACTAGGCTGTACTCCACGATTTTTGCATTTTTCTGTACATACATTTTTGCACTTTTCTGTATATACATTATACCTCAATAGAAGTTACAGACGTTAATACAGAGCAGTGTCTCAGCTTCTCATTTGTGGCTTTGTCCTCTTCCTTGTTTTATTTTTCTTATTGTTTGATTGAGGATGGCTGTGTCTGTATTTTGCTGCTGTTCGGCAGGGACTTGGGGAGGTGGGTAATGCAAGGGGGATAAGCTTGATCCTCTCCCTACCCCATGCCCCATGGGCCCAAACAATTGGATAATTGGAGTCAGATGCCTAGAGATGGCCGTGGTCTTAGAAATAATTTCACATGGCTCAGGAGAGGAAACTGAGGCCTACAGAACTAAAGTTAATTAAGTATATGTGGCTGGCTTGTTGAAAAGTAGGAAGAGATTGTGAGTTTCACGATTTCAATTTATAACAGCCTTATAAAAAAGAATGAAATGCTATTTGCAGCAACATGGATGGCCCTAGAGATGATCATACTAAGTGAAGTAAGTCAGACAAAGAAAGACAAATACCATATGATTTTGCTTATATGTGGAATCTAAAAAAATGATACAAATGAACTTATTTACAGACAAGAAACAGACTCACGGACTTTGAAAACAAACTTATGGTTGCCAAAGTGGAAAGGTGGGGGGGAGGGATAAATTAGGAGTTTAGGTTTAACATATAAACACTACTATATATAAAATAGATAATCAACAAGGACCTACTGTATAGCACAGGGAACTCTACTCAATATTCAGTAATAACCTACATGGGAAAAGAATCTGAAAAAGAATGCATATATGTGTATGTATATGTATAACTCAGTCACTTTGCTGTACACCTGAAACTAACACAACATTGTAAATCAACTACAGTCCAATATAAAATAAAAATTGAATTAAAAAGATAAAAACAAACAAAAATCAGATTGGTACGCAAAGAAAAAAAATTATATCGGCCTTATACACGGGCAGATGTGGTTGCCAATGACTTCTTTCACCTTCAGCCCAAGATGGAACTTTTTAACTTGCCTCATTCTATGTGTTAAGTGGTCATTCCCTGTTCAAAAGTGAATCTCCTTCTTAGGAGAAACAACCTAACATCTATGAATATGGGATAATTGGGCAGATTTCCTATCACTCACAGAAAGTGGAATATCGAGCGCGTTAACCACGGGGAGACTAAGCTCCTTCCAAGAGCTGCTGTAGCACTTTCCACGTAGGAAGTCACTTTATCCCCACGGTGCTGTAAACCCTCTTGTTATTCCCATTGTAGAGAGAGAGACACTAAGACACAGAGAGATTCATAACTTGCCCATGGTCCTACTAGTAAGGGCTGGTATGAAAGATGAACTTGGACAGACTACTCTTCACCACTGGGGTATCTGGAATGGGATAGTTTAAGCCACTGTGATGGAGGGCCTAACCTCCTTCTGAAGACATAAGGATACTGGAAGACAGGAGAGAGGGAAAAGAGGGGGACGTTCCCAAACGAGCAAGAGACTCATGACAACCAAACCAACCAAACAACAAAAACAAGATATATTCACGTGTGTGTGGGCTGCCTAGGTGCGTCTAACTATCTTAGAACATATAGGTCACTAGTAAGCCATATTGTTCATTTAAACAGATCCAGCTTAGCCAGGAATTGTTAAATCTTTGCTTCACTCTATAGTTTAAAGACCATACGAAAAAATATCATAACTCTGGTTGTGATGAAAGATTTTAACTACATGTCAAGTCACAATATGAAAACAAACAAGTTAAATAATAAAGTTTCAGCTAGCCAAGAACACGGGAGTCTTCATTCACCAGCGCCTAAGCCCCTCTCTCTTGCTCAGTCACGATGTATCACGTACATTACACTAACTACATCCTCAGCTGGGCTTTCTCACATTTTCCTTCTTCTAGCCACGCCAGAGCATGACCATGGTGTGTCTCAACACACACAAACTCTTCTGTCAGTTACAGACACTTCTCAATTGCAACACAAGATGAAATCAACGCAGATCACCATTTATTGTCTCACAGATGACTGAATCCTGAGACAAGCATCATTTATACCAATATTCTTGATCTCGAGCCCAACACTTGAGGATTACACAAGAGGAAATAACGCTTGTCCCAAATCTTTTTAAGTGTCCTGCCTTCCTGGATGCCACACTTAATCCCACCAGCCCCTGAACACACCACATCACACTCAGAAAGGACGCCTTATGTGAGCAGGACAACATGAACAGATTAGTTGAAAGAAAACAAGAGGCCTCCCTTCCACAGGGAAGGTTGGGCTTCCCAGGGCAGTGAACACACTTTTGCATTAAATACAGTTTTCCCTGTTTCAAAGCACTGTAGAGGCACGCAGCTTGTTAGATTTATATAAAGCCTGGTCTCTCAAGACTTTCCAAAGCGAATGGCATCCATCAAATTAATTTCCTTGGGGGATCGTCTCAAACATGGAAAATGAAGAGGCCCAGACCATTAAACATCAAAAGAACGTTCTAAATGGTAATTAAAGTTCTTTTAGATAGATTTTCTTTTTCTGGGAGATTAGATTAATTCAATTGAGAATATTATACGTATCAAAGCTGACAGTGTGAATGTGTGGAGTTGGCTGCAAGGGCACTTAGGATTGCAGATATCTGTTCATTCCAGTTACACAAGACACAGGAAAGAGGGAGTAGGGGTGCTTACCAAGCCGGCACATGTAGACACAGCGACGGAGGACAAGCTGTCGTTTCTGATAAATCCCTGATAGAAACATCTTGGCACCACGGGTTCCCGAGTCTCTGAAGCACCATCTTTTCCAAGTACCTGGACGATAAAGTGACTGCTCAAGATTGCCGAGGGCTTAAGTTCTAAGTGTAGTTCCTGTCCAAATGCTGAAAATCGGTAATGCAGGGAGCTGCTGGCACTCTGCGTCGACCGCTTCTTCCTGCCGCTGTGCAAAATGTCGTGTGAAACATACGACCCGCCCGAGTCCACTTCTACCGGCGTGACAAAGACGTAATCTGCAATGGGAAAGGTTTCGCTGTCAGCACCCACAGCCCACAGTGCCCGAGGGTCCCTTTCCAAAAGGCTGGCAAAGAGCAACACACAGCTGAAAGATACTTGTTCTATGGCCACGCACCTAAACTACATATAATTCAGAGCAGCTCATGACAAGGAGAATTGTGTGATCTTGACAATTAGCTCTGCCACAGCAATTCCTACAGAAACTAAAAGTCAAGCACCATCTTGTTGAACGTCAAGAATGTTTCTGGAAAATGCCACAACTCTCATGGTCTGCAGAGAGAGATGGACTTTTTATATATTAGTCATAGAGTCATCCATACATAAAAATTGATTTGGGGGAGACGGTATTAATAACTATAAAACCCACAAAGCCAAGAAAGGAACACTTTTTTCCAAGATGATACCTTTGTGCTTAAACTACATTGGGAGCATTGGGGTGGGGGGGACAGAGTTTAAATTTCAAATGTAACTCACAGCACTGAGCAACCTGAGATGAATTCTCAGGTAATTAACAAGTAACTGTAGTGTTATGTTTCCAATATTAATTATATGTGATAATAAAACTCCAGCACTTGTATCACTCAGCGTTTTACAAAGGAGCTTTCCCTGGGACAATTCCATTTAATTGTAAGCATAAAATAGAGTGGATACATAAAAATGCCTCGAAATTGTCAGAACTTCCCACTACAGTCTGTTGCTGAAAATTGCTCAGACATGTTGGTGGGGGCGTGTCAGATCAGGGGACACCTGGAAAGACGTGTTTAAAAATACCTTCACCGTTGCTCCCTAGAGCAGCGCTAATTACTGCTTGTCCCAGAGAAGAGAAGTTAAACAACTTGCTGCTTGAAAATACGAGGCTAGCAAACTGTTTTCTATCACACGACATTGAAACTGAAAAGTATCATCCCACAAGATGATCTGGAACATGCCCTCTGCGCATTAAAAAACGCTCTGTATTTCCATTTTCTAGGCACAGAATGGGAAACTAATTTGGACCGTGTTTAGAAAGATTCTGAATAACCAAGAGGCATGTTTGAGTCACTTGGGTCCTTGGTTACTGGAGGAGGAAAAGCAAGAGGAATTTCCCTTTTCCCAAAATAGTCAACAACCGGAAAAAAGAAAAAAAAAACAAGAAGAGAAAAGAAAGGAAAAAGCTAAGGAATGAACAGAAGCCCTGTAGCTAGCAGGGATCAACGAGTGATATTATAATTGGTCCTACATTTTAAAAAAAAATCCGAATATGACAATAATTTTCAACTATGTTCTGTGTATGAACCATCTGTTACTCATATTGCTTGAGAAATTCATTCTTACAATGTTCTTGCCGTTCTCCCCCATTTTCTTCTTCACTCCTTTAACTAGAAATACTATCTAATTGACATGCATATTAAAAAGCAATTGAAAAAAATGTTTTCCTCTTAACCTTAAAAAAATTGAGCGGGATATACATGATTTCTCTTCTCTTAAAAATTGCTACTATGCCACCTTCCTGGTATGTGGCTTTTGATTAAACACAGCTTTTTCTTAGGGACAAACCACCTTCTCCCTCCCCCATACTAAAACCTAATTGTGAAAACCATCCCTGACATGTGCTCAGACACAGTCTCTGTAAGCTGATTCTTACCTCCTTGACCAAAGCCATCTGAAACTCTGCCTGCTCTTAGCTGGGAGAACACGCAGAAGCCTTATCCAGCCAGCGGTCTGCAGAATCAGCCTGCAAAGCCCCCCACCCAGACACCTGCTACTAGTTTGTTTCCAAGGGGAGAATGAACAAGCAAGCTGATGGTAATATTCAGTCCTTGATGGGAAGAGGGGCAGTCAGGGCCCCCGTAGTGAGTGATCTGATTAATCGGCTCAGGGGCTACCTAAAGATGAGGTCCTTACAGGTGGTAGCTGGAATGGAGGGGACCTCCAGCCATTTGGCCCTGATGAAACAATGAGGGCTTGTTTTAGAAACTGCAGCCAGCTTTTCTGGTTGGACAAAAGGCGAATTTCTCAAGGGCAAGTTCCTGGCTCTCCCCTGTCCCCTCACTCACCCACTCCCTGGTGGCACAGCCTTTCTCCATGACTCTGCCATCCCCCCTCTCCCCAGTATGATCCCTGGTCCCCTGAGAGGAGGAGATAAGCCTGCAAGACTAAAAAATGATAAAACCCCGGCTAGACATCAAGGTCTTGCTATAGAAACCTTGGATCAGGAATCAGCTGTTCTCCAGTAGCCCATGGGAACAATGGAAACAAGGATTTTCCTTCCAGGTGCCAGGGAGAAGTTAATAAATGACAGAAGTAAAGAGTGTTCTGGAAGTTTGAAGCGAGGGAACTTCAAAGGAGATAAAGCAAAACCCCCCGCCCCCCCCCCACCAGAGGCTACCTGCTTTCCTCTCTCTAAAAGTGATCTTTGGGAATCAATAATACGAGGGAAGAGAAAAGGGAGAAAGAAGGAAGGAAAGGGAGAAAGGGGACAGGAGTGAAGGGTGGGGGGAGGAAGATGGGGGAGAGGAAAGATGGAGGAGGAAAGAAGACGGGGGAAGAAGGGGGCATGTCCTTTCCCGGAAGAGGAAGGAGATGAGGAAGGTGCCCTTTGATATCAGCTACCTAGTCAATGCCCACTCACTTTCTAATTTCTCACCGCAGCACCGATTTTTTTTTTTTTTTAAACCAGCCGTCTGTGAACGAGGGCAAGTATTGTTTTCTCATTTATGTGACTTGCAGCTTGAGGCACTGATTCTTCCGATAAGTTCAGAGTCCGGGCCACATCCCCCTCTTCAAACAGGAACCGTTTCCAGGACGCGCGCACACCTGCCCCGTGGGGGGGAGGGGTGGCCTCGTCTGCCCTTTCTCTCTTTGGGGGGAAGGAAGGGACAAAGTGCCTGGAGAGGCCCTTCTGCGGTGGGGCGCGGGGGGGGGGCGGCGAATACGAACCGTGGTTTAATCCGCTGCCGCCGCCGCCTCGGCTGTCACTGGCTAAGGCTGCGGCGACCGACGCACAGCAAAGGCAGCAGAGCTGGAGCGCCTGCAAGAGAAAAGGTGACACCGTGCGTGAGGGGCGCGGCGGGGCTGGGGTCCCCGGCCACCCGCCATCGGCGCCTCCCCGCCGGGCACCTGCCTTGGCCACGCGCCCCCGTCCCGCCGGCCCCCACGGCGGGCCCGAGCGGGCGGCGGGGAGGGCGCACGCGAGCAGGAGGGCGCACTCCATGGTCAGGTGCGGGCGCGGCGGCTGCGGGCGGCGCACATCCTCCCCGCCGCCCCGGAGCGCGGCGCTCCAGGTGCGGCGCCAGGTGGGAGCCGCCGCCGCTCACATCGCGGGCCGGGCGCGCCGGGCCTCCCCGGCTCCGGCAGCTCGCGCGCCCTCCCTCCCGCCGGCGCCGGCCTGCACAGCGCCGCCTGCGGCTCCTGGAGGCGGCACGGGGGAGCCCCGGACCAGGGCTGGCGCGCGCCTCCGAGCGCAGACGGCCGGGGGACTCTGTTCGCGCCTGCCCTCCCGTCCGTGCGTCTGTCTGTGTCGGGGTGAGCGTCTGAGGCTCCCGGGGCCAGTAGAGCCAGCTGGCTCCTCCAGCGCGCCGGAGCCGAGCGCCCGCCTCTCCACCGCACGGTGATTGGCGACCAGCGGCTCCCGGGCCCGTCCGAGCCCCCGGGCTGGTGCAAGGGCGTGGGATTCCCCGCTCCCGCTCCGAGGGAGGGGGCGCACGGGGAGGGGAGGCTGGGGGAGAGGAAGGGGGAGGGAGGGAGCGACCGCCGAGGGAGGGAGGAGAGCGCCCTGGGCCAGGCTGGGAAAGCGTCACTGAAGCGCACGGAGGGATGAGCCGAGCAGGGCGGCACTCAGGTGAGTGGCGCGACTTCTCTCGCTGCCGGTGCAGACTTCTGTTTTACAAGTCTCCTGGCAAGACAGCCCAGGTATTTAGCGTTCTCAGTACCTCCAAAGGGCCAGCTGCCCTCCTTTGCTTTATCTCGCTCACCTCGGACCCTCTCCTTGCAAAGGTGGGCCTTATTAACCCCTTGATAAGGTTGAGGAAACCGGGCTTGGCTGGGCTCCAGAGTACCTCGCTACCCAAAGAGTAATCCCGGTAACTCGCAAATCTCAGGCGGCCTGGAGGGCTGGAAGCAAGAGCCTTGCCACCGGCTGCAGCTGTGAAAACCCAGGCTGGCTGGCGGTGGCCTCACCTCTTCAAGTGACCGCGTTTCCAGCTCCTCAAGATTGAATCCTGGCCCCAGACCCCGCAACGTGCAGAAATGAGCCGTAACATACACTGCTGCGATCGCCATGAATGCGCATCCCCTCTGCTGGGTGCCTGCCGATTACACACCACATTTATTTGATCTTTTGATCCCCACTGTTTGCAGTGATGAACAAAATATATTCTCCTCACAGGCCAATGGAAAAGACCCTCAAGGGATAACTCGACAATACCAGAACCAAAATGATCCCAAATAGCCTACAGGAAAAGAATGGGGTCCTAAATTAGAAAGAATAAGAGCAGAATCTAATTTAATTGGAGGGGGTCTAAGAGTGGGTGTGTAAGTGTAAGATGTCTGTTAGGAGCTGACATTTCAAAGAGGACCAAAGAGAGGGGGTCAGTTTTATAAAGAAAGAAAGGAGTGAGGTCCTGCATGTCCGGAGACAGAGCACAGGCCAGAGGGAGAGACAGAAACAGCAGATGGCCAGGTCAACAGGACCTTGTGGGCTGTGGGTGAAGCATGTAAGAAACTTAGATTTAAGGGGCGTGTGTGTGTGTGTGTGTGTGTGTGTGTGTGTGTTCAGAGTCTGTTTCACTGGATGCATCTGTGAAGGTCTAAAGCTGGGGCTAGAAAAGCAGAGAAGGTGGCACAGCTTCTGTTTGGAAAGGCCTCACAGTGAGAAAATCTAGGTTAAATCACGTGGGTTTCACGACGTAATCTGTTTAAGCTCTCGTGGCCTCCATTTTATAATCTGTAAAACGGGAGTTAAGCACAATATAGCAAAAGCATCACAAGGATGAAGTGAATGTTCTTCTGAGCCCTTTATAAGTGGGCTTTAAAAATAAGAACAGATGATACCCGGAATTTCTTTTACTTATCCATCTTATGTCACACTTGAATGAGCATCAAAATCACCCATGATGCTGGCTTTAAAATACAGATGCCTGGGCCACCAGCCATGGACATTCTGATTCAGGAGATTTGGTGTTGGGCCCAAATATGCATTTGTAGCAAGCAGCTGCGGGTGATTCTGACCCAGGTAACTTCAGTGCTTTATGCTTCTAAAGGAAGCTGGAGGGGTGCATTTGTGATGTTACTAGATGTCCCTGGGAAACAAAATCACCCCTAGTGAGAACCTGGATGAATAGTGTGGACTCCAGTCCTACTCTGTGGCATTTTTCTCCATTGATTTGGAGCCTCATAGCTTCTCATTCAATTGGACAAGTATTTGTTGAGTGCCCACCGCTGAGGGACTGGAGGCCTCCTCTTGAACTTCCTCTAAGTGTCCCATCCCCCACTGATTTTACAGCTCTTCTCCCATACCCTCGGAAACGTTTGCACCCAGGAGATCCCGACCCTCCGTGGTTTGGTACAGAAATCAAGACCCCCGTCTTATATACTCCTGTGTGAGCAAAACTTCCCATTCCATTCATTTGCAGATGACTGGGTCCAATTTATTCTGTAGGGCTGACACACAAACACTGCAAGCCCCAGCTTCTGGGATGATTTTCCACACTCGATATTCCAGGAACTAGCCCTGCAATATGTATAAATTGCCTCTAGATGGTGACAGAGAGTCAGGAGCACATGGTCCTTTTAGCTGTGAACTGCAAAGGAGCACCAGCTTCTAAATTACTTGGAAATCTAAATCTGAGCTGATTTTAAAACTATAAATCTAAGACACTATAAAGAATATCTAAAGTTCATAGTAATCTGTCTCAGTCCATTTGACATGCTATGACAGAATACCACAGCCTAGGTGGATTAGAAACAACAGACATATATTTCTTACAGTTCTGGAGGCTGGGAATTTCAACATCAAGGCACCAGCAGATTCGGTTGGTGTCTGGTGAGATCCTGCTTCTTGGTTCATAGATGGCCTTTTTGCTGTGTCCTCACAAGGTGGCAGGGGCGAGGGATCTCTCCTGTAAGGGCACTAATCCCTTTCATGAGGCCTCGGCCCTCATGACCCAATCACCTCCCGAAGCCCTCCCTTCTAAATGCCATCATATTGTGGATTAGGTTTCAATATATGAGTTTGGGAGAGGGATACAAACATTGCGTGAACAAATGGGGAAAAGAAAAAAATTATCCCTTTCATGGTGTATTCTGTCATATTTAGCCCAGACCATGGCACAGAGAAGACATTCAGTAAGTATTTGTAGGAAGGAAGGAAGGGAGGAAGGAAGGGAGGAAAGAGAAAGAGAGGAAGGAAGGGAGGGAGGGAGGGACAGAGTGAGGGAGGGAGGGAGGGAATGGTAGGGAAATGGAAATGGAGAGATCACACAGTTTCACTCTTTTCCATCCTTTAAAATCAGTGGTACAGTTCTAGGTATTGGTTTCTCATCTTTTTACACTGACATAAGTTTAACCTCTTTTTCAAGATAATATGCTTTAAGTCACATACCTCCTCCTGGTCAGAGCAAGAAATAAATGGTGATCCCTGTTATTGATTCACTTTTTCCTTGATCTCTGCTCCATGAGGATGCAAGGGTCTCTTCCACAGAAAGAAAGAAACATTTAGCCCCTCTCCCATCACAGCTGACTTTCACAGAGGGATGCTGCCCCTCCTCTGGCATTTTAAAGCTGCACTGAATGGTCCATCAGGTTCTATTTAACAGGTTCCTGACGGTTTCCTGTAGAAGGCATTTTCATGTCCAAAGAGAAAGATGTCCAAAGCCAAGTATCCGAACCTAGAACACGGTAACCTAGAAACAGTAAACAGGACTTATTTCAACACAGTAGCCAAAAAGAAAAATAAAGAGACGGAAACGGATTTCCATCCTTGAGCCCTGAGAGGCAAGGGCTGCCTCCTGGCCAATGTCTCAGAAAACAAGGTGCAGTTACAACCGCGTCCTCAAAAACAGTGGGGAGGGGGAAAGGGAGGAGGACAGAGCAGCATCTTCTTTAGAGATAACCGTCCAGAAAGATAAAGTGTTTCCTTCACCATGCAAAATAGTGAAATTCAAGCAAATGACATGCATAGACTGGTTTTCATTAGTGACAGGAGATCGTCCGCAAACCCAATTTAGGAACTACCAACTGTTGTCTCAGCTCAAATTATATTTAGTCGTTCATGCCACTTTCCTGGGACACTGACATCAATTTCTTCTCTTTGCAACCTGCGCTTGTCTGACTGTCTCTATGTTAAGACTTTCTCTATTCATCTCAGCTTCCCTTGCTCTCTCTACATATGCTGCTTCACGGCTCTATTTTCAGCCCTTTCCCAAGCCCTACAATTAAAAGTAGCTTGTCTGTTCCAGACTGGAGAGGCAGCATTACAACTAGACTCCCTATTCCCACAGACGAACTCAAGGCCAAGTTCTGCACTCTGTGTGCAGCAAAGAATGGAGCATATATTTTGCCAAAGCTCTGGAAAATCTCAGGCTGCCCGAGAAAGGGAAATGACTCTTGTCTACATGAAGTATTCTCTCCTTCTCAACCACCAGATCTCATCACGCACAGGCTTAGACATCTGCCCTGATGACTCCCAAACTCACAGGTTTAACACCAGCACCAGCCCATCTGCCCGAAGCCCGGGACAGCCAAGATTGGGAACAACTACTGCTAATCAAAATCACCTGGGCAGTTGTTCGATCTGACATTTCTGGGCATCCCTATGAATATTCCAATTAAGTGGGTCTGGGGTGAGGCCCAGACATCTGTCTTTGAACCAACACCTGGGTGTTTCTGATGTAACTAAATATATTACAAACCCATAATTGTGGCCCACTGTACTTACACCTCCATGTGAATGCCAGCACTGCTTCCTAGCCAATAGGGTTTAAAGCTTCTGAGATGCCTTTGAGTCTTTTTTTATTCACAGAGAAAGCAAAGTATAATAGAAAGAATAAAGGACGGGCTTGGGATTGGCTCCTTGATACAGTTATGAGCAGGAAGGATTTGTTATTTGATTAGATCTTTGAATTTTGGAGAGAGTGATTTGCCTTCTAAACATTTCCATCTCCATTCTTCTGGTTTAATCCATGATTTAGACCTGCCCAAACATAATAACACTTTCTTTTGGGCAAAAAATGTCTGGCCAAAGCAGGGTTGGGTGTGGCGGGGGGGTTGGTGGTGGTGATGGTCTGGACTCAAGTGTGACTTGTTAGAATCATTTACTGGTGCTGATCTACACAATTTGGGAGAATAAACCCGTGTTTCAGCTGAGGTTGTCACGATATGTGATTAAAGCCTGGATATTTCAGCAGCCATCCTCTTGAGCTGCAGAAATGAAATCCATCGAGGAGGAAGGAAAGAGGAAAATATGCATGCTCCAGTTTGAGACCATGATTCTTGTACCTGCGCCTTTAAGCCTTGAAATCACTGCCATTTAAGCCAAGAAACCTCTTTCCAATTCCTTTGCCTTTTAAGTTGGTTTGTATTGGGTTTCAGTCAAAGTAGTCCTTGTATTTTTGCTATGTGACCTTGAATGCAGTCTTTTATGTGTTCATCTGTCACACAGGCTGAACGATCCTTATTTCACATCTTTTTTTTTCATGAGGGTTGAATAAAACAGAAAATGTCTGATGCAGAACCCCAAACAACTGGTGCTTGTTAAATGATAGCTCTTCTCCCCTTTTTTGGGAACTTCTTTGAACCTTATTCCTGTAGCCACTCCACTTCCTTCAGCTGTGAACTGTTGCTTAGAGATGGATGTCACCTGAATATTCTTTCATCTAAACTCCAGGCTGGATCCTGATATCTTCCATTAGATTTAAGGGCTGCAGCTCCTAGACACAGTGTGCATTCAAAAATGGTGCACCCGTAAGTTTGTTTTCGAAGTCTGTGAGCCTGTCTCTGGTTTGTAAATAAGTTAATTTGTATCATCTTTTTAGATTCCACGTATAGTATGATATGATACCATATATTTATCTTTCTCTGTGTATGTATAACTGAATCACTTTGCTGTACACCTGAAACTAACACAACACTGTAAATCAACTGTACCCCAATATAAAATAAAAATTAAATGAAAACAAATGGTGTGCCCTTATGAGGCAGCATTCGAAGTAAAGTAGCCAAAATTTGGAAGCTGTGCAAATTAGGACAAGAGTGCCCCTCTGGGCTACTGACTCTTTTGGGGGCAGGATTTAGAAGCCTAGGACCTATTGGATTCCATTTCAACTCAAGCCCAGGCAGGACACAGCCATCCACAGTGCCCAGCTTGGGTTGCAATCTTTTCTTAAGCCTTTCCTTATCTGGGCTTGGGGAAGTGAATGGGAGCAGAGATTCATCCCACCCACTGCTGAGTACTGCATTACAATTTCTAAATGACCATTTCGTCATTTCCCCCCAGGTACTCAGCATCCTTCCCATGTGTTCCCACTCTCTCGGAGTGCCCTTTCAAAAGGCTGGACCGTGTAGGTGAAGGTAAATGCATTGGTCATCTACCCTTCACTTCTTCTGCCCTCAGTCTCCTGAAACTGTCCCCACCAAGGCCAGACTCCAAAGGGTAATTTCATAATCATGAGATGAGAAAAGCTATTTTAAAATACAGAGAAATAAAATCAACTATACTTCAACAAAAAAATAAATTACAGGGCTTCCCTGGTGGCGCAGTGGTTGAGAGTCCGCCTGCCGATGCAGGGGACACGGGTTCGTGCCCTGGTCCGGGAAGATCCCACGTGCCGCGGAGCGACTGGGCCCGTGAGCCATGGCCGCTGAGCCTGCGCGTCCGGAGCCTGTGCTCCGCAGCGGGAGAGGCCACAGCAGTGAGAGGCCCGCGTACCGCAAAAAATAAATAAATTACAAAATACAGAGAGATCAAAATGTGTAAACCCTGCTCCTTTCACTCAGAGAGAACCATTAAAAATGGCTGAGAGAGAGAGAAACTGAGCCCTTGGCAGTGTGTCGTCGTTAAATTGCTGTAGCATTTGAAATTCACGGTCACTGCTTCCTTTTCAAAAACCTCTCACCTGCTCAGATTCCAGGTCATTACCTTGTCCTGTTTTCTCCTTTCTTGTTTAATTTTTACTTATCAAAAAATTTCCCACCCTTTTTATGTCCCTTAAAGGTTGGCATCCACAGACTTCCATTCCCTCCCCTTGTCTTTTCTCATAAGATCACCTCTTCCGTTCCTGGACATTCACATCCCATCTGATGTGCCAGTGTCTCCCAGATCTCTTTTTCCAGCTCAAATCTCTGTTCCAAGCTCTAGACACACATTTCTAGCCACTTACAGGGCAATTTGACTGGCTGCATCAGAGGCACCTAAACTCAACAAGGCATCAAGCCTGAACCATCAGCTACTCTCTGTCTGCCACCATCTGCCCAGAACCCCAAGCTGGGAAGTTTGGGCATCTCCCCTGAATTTGGGAGGCAAAGCCAGGAGGGGGAGATTTATTTTTTTCCGCTGATCAACTTCTTTTATTTTTTTAATTATTTTTAATACAATTTTAAAGGTTACACTCCATTTACAGTTATTACAAAATACTGGCTATATCCCCGTGTTGTACAATACATGCTTGCAGCCCGTCTTACACCCAATAGTTTGTACACCCCACTCCCCGACCCTATAGTGCCCCACCCCCGCTGGAAGTCACTAGTTTGTTCTCTGTATCTGTGGGTCTGTTTTTTGTGTGTGTGTCTTTTAGGTCTGTTTTTTTTTTGAATTTTATCTATTTTTTATACAGCAGGTTCTTATTAGTTACCTATTTCATACATATTAGTGTATACATGTCAATCCCAATCCCCCAGTTCATCCCCCCCCCCCCGCCCCACCACTTTCCCCCGTGGTTTGATTTTGTTGTTATATTCACTAGCTTGTTGTATTTTTCGGATGTGGAGGGGGAGATGTTTGTCATCAAACATCAGGATGCCTCAGGGTCAGTCCCTCATTCTCACCGTGATTGCTTTAATTCAGGCCCTCAGCATCTGTCACCCCTGAGACTGAAGAGAAGGGGCATCTCATCTAGGACAGACTCCCCTGATCACTGTGGCTGGGTGGGTTGGGCTGAGTTTGGCTGGGTTAAGTCCATCTCCCTGTGTTCCTACAACCTACCATTCCCTCAGCCTCTGATCGGTCAGTGAGACAAGCACAGTGGAGGCCAGACCCCACCCCAACTGTCACCGCCTGCTTAGAGCAGGGACGATGCCATCGACATCTTTGTTTCCAGTACCAGGAACAGGGCTCACTCACGGTGATGCTATGTTGAATGGAAACCTCATTGCCCGGAAGGAAAACAATCCAGGCTGCTGAGACAGCCCTCCTTGGCGAGTCCCAACCAGGGAACCTCATTACTCCCACCTCCTGTGACGAATAGAATCCACCACCCAACTGGCCCCACACCTGCCTGTGAACTAGCTCCAGCTCTTTTTATTGGTTTTCACTCCCTCCCTTATTCCCCAGCTTGGCCTCATTTTGTATCCCGTACCTCACCCTCCAGGACACAGTGGTCTTTCTTTTTTCCCCTTCCCTTCCTAACCAAACCGTTCATTCTTGTTGCTGTTCAAGTAAACCTCAGGGCCTTGAGGCTCACTGTGATCATTTCAGCCATAGGACTCCCCAACTCTGCAGATGGCCTCAACCTGGGTGCACACTGGCCAAATCCCAACCCCAGAGATCCTGAATTAGGGGGTCTGAATGCCCATCAGGAGTATTTTTAAAGCCCCCTGGCTCCAGGTGAATGTAAAATGCAGCTAGTCAAGACCCAACCATTGTCTGTTTCCTCTGTATTCAGAGTACAATCCCCGGACCAGCAGGCTTCCCATCACCTGCAGCATCTCAGTTCCAGCCTCGGACCTGAATCACGTCCTGCACTAATCAAGAACCTGCATGAGACCAAGGTCCCCAGGTGGTTGTACACACATGAACGTTTCAGAAGGGCTGCCATAGAGTCAAACAGGTAGGATGGTGACACCACTGGGTAAACTTGGATAATCTCATGCCCTCTAGAAGCCTCAGTCTCCCCCTCTACAAGATGGTGATAAAAACAGTACTGTCTCCCAGGGATGGACGGAAGAGAACTAGGGATCTTCATGACCATCAGGCACGGAGCTCGATGAAGCACTTGATAAGTGGCAGTCTCATTAGCATTCATTCTCTCGCTCCCCCTGCCTCTCTCCATCCCTCTCCCTGCGATGGTTCGGGGTGGGCAAAGCAGGTCCACTCTTTATTTCTAGGATGCCAACTGTGTTATCCTGGGAAGCACAGCCAATAGGAGGCTGGCAGATGCCATATTAAAATCCAAATTAAACATTTCCAATTTTAAGCACAAAAGAAGTTCTGTTTCCCTTGATTAACCTGCATCACCTGAACCACCACCCTGATCTGGGCTGCTAGACACCCCATCTACCCAATTACACAATCACCTGCCCACCAGGAGTGCTGTATGGGGCCTGCACCCCGTTGCGCAGGCAGTCTGTTTCCAGAAGCTGCGTAGTGACTTTGGTCCCCACCATGCCTGAGGCTGGCGTTTCCAAAAGGCTACCGGGCACCATTTCAAGAGGCTGATCACTTAAAACCAAGGACTGGAACTCAACTGGCTTCTGCAAGGAATTAATTGAAGGAATCCAAGGTGCCAGAGGGATCATTGTAAAAGGGATGGGAGGGGGGGTGATTTCAAATTTTTACAGGAGTCTGGGATCTATTTAGAGAGGTTCCAAACATCAGGGGTGGTGTCCAGACTGCAACCCAATATTTTCTATTGCTCTCTTTCTGAGAGTTCAAGCATCCCCCGCGATTGCATGGAGTGTCTCTGAAAACCTGACATTGAACTGGAACATAATAACAGCCTTGGGACATCAGAGCGCTGGTGCCTGCTCTGCAGTACTGGACATTTTTATGTGCATTACATTAAGAGCTTCCATCTCTCCGGACAAAGGGGGGAAGCGCTTCCATGGTGGGTGGCCCCAATTAAACCCTGTGCCTAGTGAGTTTCCCCCGAGGCTGACTGGAAGGCAGCCAGGGCTGATTAGGTACCTCAAATGGCCCAGTGCTGCCATAATGAAAAGCCCTGGAAAACTGCTAAATGACACAGAGGAAAATCATTACAATTAAACCCCCCACCCCATGCTCCCTCATGCCTAAAAAAAAAAAAAAAAAAAACCCTTCTTCAGGATTGCCTAAATATTGCTTTGCCCAATGAGTTAACCGTACAGTAAATGAAAGATCTCTCGCAGACATGCAGCTTTGAACACACTGCTCTCATTAGGAAACAGTTCTCTGGTTTAAAAGCACAGAAAGAGAATGCAGACAAAAACAACCCCCTCCCCGGCCCCCGCCAAAAAGAAAGCAGATAATTTGCCTGACAAGTAGACTGAGTATGGAAGGGCTGCAGATCGGGCTTAAGATAAAACAGTAATAAGTATTTGTTTTTTAATGATGACAAAACCAATACAAGCTGTTTTTGAAAACCTCAGAAAAATAAAGTATGATGAGAGAACAAGCGTAATTCATCGTCCACTCCTCAAAGATGACCACAGATATCATGGTACCTTCCTTCTGGAAGCACTGTTTTATATAGTTGAGAACTGCATTCAATATACTTCTGTGGATGGCTTTGTTTCACTAGTATTATATATGGAATATGTTGCAGGTATTAAAATTCCCTGCACCACCATTGTTAATGGTTGGGACATAATCCATCAGAGGCGTGTAAGGTAACACACTTAGCAAAACTTTGGAAGCTCTCTTCCTGTAGAACAGCTAAGCTATAACAGTAGCAGCAGCAGGGATGTCGACACCATTGCCCCCAGAATGGGGAAGAGAGGTGGGGACTCATATTCTGTGAGTTACGCTGGGCCAAACGTTTTGCCAGGTAATGTTCTGTAGGGTTCCTCATTTCATTGTCCAACAGCACTCCAAGGGGGTTATTCTAACCCCCTTTAACACAGAAGGAAACTGGGGTTCACTGATAGGTAAGGTCACCGGCCAAGGTTACTAAGCTAGTGAGACACAGCCAGGATGATGACGCAAGTGTGTCAGGTTCTCCCTTCATTCTTCCTTCTCATCCATTTGAAGACACACAGCAGCATACTCAAAGGGCATGAGTTTGGAGTCTAAGTGTCCTTTCACGTACCATGCAAAAGCTAAGTGCCCAATGAATACATATTTCATAAATACGTTTCATTCTACTTTGAATTTCATGAATACTCTCACTCACAAACCTAAAACCTTTTGTGGATTGCACCCAAAAAACGTTACATTCACGAGGCATATTTTTTTCCCAAGAGCTCCAATTAAAATTTTAATTTTATGTATGAAGGATATCATAGGTTTAGTTAATAATGTAGAACTAGGAAAATTGAAGCACAAAGCAAACGTATGTCTCAGAAAGTTCCACTGTGGTAGACAGAGACTCGAGTTTGGTTGAGAAAGAAATGTAGTGAGGACAATGAAAATAATAGAAGTTACTCCCACTAATTAATTGCTTACTTGGTGGTGGGCCAAACACCGTGAATGTAACAGGGAAGAACAAAATCTGACTCCATGTTGGATCTGTTTCTTTTACTTTGACCTTTGCTTTCCACTGCTTTTGTTCTGTCTATAGCTACTGGCATACACAATGGCCTCCCTTGGGGAACCCTGCCCCTGCCTGAATGTTAAACTAAAGTGCCTTTGTTCAGGCCACAGGGAAACACCCTGACCCTGCCCACCTGTGAATGGCCGCAGTAAAGAAGAAATGAACACATCCTGTCCCCTAGGATGGCCAAAACCAGGAGATATTTTGCAAGACTTATGGTCTTTTTACTTCCTCACCTCCTCCCCCTCTCTGTTCTATAAAAGAAACTGGCACCCAGACCCCGATAAGATGGTACTCTAGGACATTAGTCTGCCATCGTCTCAGATGCCCAGCTTTCTGAATAGTCTCTATTCCTTGCCTCAACACCTTGTCTCCCAATTTACTGGCCTGTCGTGCAGCGAGAAGAGCAAGCTTAGACTTGGTAACATGAACATTTAAAGAGCAGAAGCATTAAAGTACTCTGTAGCATCGTTGCCTAAGCTGGAAAATGAAAGTAAGAATGTCAAACGCACAAAAAAGTAATTCCTCGCTGACATAATTTGGGTAAGTGTCAGGGGTAGAATCTGAAAGTGGGTCTACTGTTTTTCAGATGCCAGATTCATCTCAGCCTCCTAATTTACTGGGTAGCATGAAGCCTTGGGCCAGTGGGTACAACACGCCCCCGCCCCCCATCACGCCAGCAGGAGTTTCAGGTTTCCAGGGAGTCTCAACAGAGGAAGACACTCTACTCCTGGGATCCAGCAGCAGATGTCTGTGGAGCCATCCCTGAAGGCTTGGCCAGACAAGACCTCAGCTGGGAATGGACAGCATTTGAAATTCATCCTGAACTTTCAGAGTTACATTGCAAAACACCTTCATAATTCACCCGGATTATCCCTGGGTGCCATAACACTCACCTGGCAGGCCACGGGCCTGATGCAAGATGGCATTTCTATGCTCAAATGATCAGGAAAAGGCACTAAGAGAAGCAAAAATCAGGGGCCTGCTGGAGGGAGGAGGAAATTAAGGGCAAAAGCATGGAGAACAAAAGCCAAAGACAATAACTATCAAATGGATGCAATGTAATGTGAAGACAAGTGAACCACTTAAAAGGTGCAAAGAGAGGAAACAGTGTGTGAAAAGGTAGCATCCCGACATTAAAATTGGTAGGTATTAGATTTTTACAGCTATTTAACTTTGACCCTTATAACAGCCCTGTGAGATTGCTAATATAAATAGCAATTGATAAACTCTAAGCTAGCACGGAGATTAGTCTTTGTGAACCTTTTTAATTCCATCTTTATGTTAAGCCAGATGATGACTAGGTGTACCCTATCCCTTAAAATGTGACCACAAGTGGTGTGATCCCTGACTCCCTTGTATTGGGTTGGCCAAAAAGTTCGTTTGGGTTTTTCTGTAAGATGTTACGGGAAACCCCAAACGAACTTTTTGGCCAACCCGATACTATTGGAAGTCTAGTGGCTTTGCCAGAATTGGAATGACTTCTAGACTCTGCCTCTCGTGTTTCCGCTGGCTCTCCCCAAACTCACTACATCCCCGGCTCTCACCTACTCCACTGTTCTCTCCTCTTCTCTGTCCTGCATCAACCCAGACACAGAACACAGCATCTCTTGTTTCCCCAAAACCACTCAAGAAAGACATCTGTGTGTGTAGCAGTTGTCACTAAAGTTTGGGGACCCAAATGCTTTTTATTTTTGATTGTGGAAAAATAGCATCTTGGTCAGGGTTCTCCAGAGAAACAGAAGCAATAGGACACATGTAGATACATAGGAGAGTTATTATGAGGGATTGGGTTTGGCTCACCCAATTATGGAGGCTGAGAAGCCCCATTGTTACCAAGCCTGTTGCCTGAGAATCATACCCCTGCCCCTCCCTCAAATGGAAAGTAATTGCTCTTATCTAAGTTTCAGGATGAAGCTGCAAAGAGAAAAAACATAAGAACTGGTTAGAACTAGCTAGGCCCAAGATGGCAGAAGACTTGACTTCCAGTCAACCTTGAGCCTCATTACACGCTCATTGTAATACATTAGCATATGCTAAATAACACACCCACAGGCGCCATGACAGTTGATGTTGATGATTGCCATGACAACAACAGAAAAGCCCATGTAAGGACTGAAAAGGAGAATTGCTTCAGTTCTGGGTCCAAACCATACCCAGTTTCTCAGACAACTCATGAATATTCCTCCTACTCTTTCCAATGCCCCCCTTTTACTTCAACCCTCCAATATATTAGGTGTCTCCCCCCGAATTGGGCTGAGAAGTTGATTTACGAACTAAGTTCCTGCTTCTCCCTTTTTGGCTGTTGAATAAAGCTTGTGCTGTCCCAGTCTCAGCATTGGTTTCTTTATTGGCTGTGCAAATCCGAGCGGAAAATGAACCTCCCTGGCCAAGACAAGGGGTCTTGGCCTGGGAAAGGACCCTGGCACGGGTCCAGTCAACCAGTTCATAACCACACGATCTGACATCTGCAAGCTGGAGGCCCAGGAAAGCCAGTGCCACAATTCCAGTCCAAGCCTGAAGGCCTGAGAACCAGGCGGGGGCCAGTGGTCTAAGTCCCGGCCCAAAGGCCTGAGAAAACCAGAAGTGCTGATGTCCAAACTCAAGGGAAAGTGTATGTCCCAGCTCAAGCCCAGAGAAGGAATTTACCCTTCCTCCTACTTTTGGGAAATTTTGTTCTATTTAGGCCCTCAGTGAATTGGAAGATGCCTACAGGCATTGGTGGGGACTGATCTCTGAACCTAGGATACCCAGTCAAATGCTAATCTCTTCCAGAAACACCCTCACAGACACACCCAGAAATAATGTTTTATGGGTTATCTGGGCATCCTTAGCCCAGTCAAGTTGACACATAGGGCCTCCCTGGTGGTGCAGTGGTTAAGAATCTGCCTGCCAATGCACGGGACACGGGTTCGAGCCCTGGTCCGGGAAGATCCCACATGCCGCGGAGCAACTAAGCCTGTGTGCCACAACTACTGAGCCTGCACTCTAGAGCCCGTGAGCCACAACTACTGAGCCTGCTCTCTAGAGCCCACAAGCCACAACTACTGAGCCCATACGCCATAACTACTGAAGCCCTCGTGCCTAGCGCCCGTGCTCTGCAACGAGAGAAGCCACCGCAATGAGAAACCTGCGCACCACAACGAAGAGTAGCCCCCGCTGGCCACAAACAGAGAAGAGCCCACGCGCAGCAGTGACGACCCAACACAGCCTAAAATAAATTAAAAAAAAAAAAAGTTGACACAGAAAATTAAGCATCACAAGTCCACACAACATGCAATTTACCATTTTAACCACTCGGAAGTGTGTGTTTCAGTGGCATTCAGTGTATCCACAATGTTGTACAACCCTCACCACCATCAGAGGGGTTTATATCACAGAGGTCTAAGCTGATTTAAAGTGATCCCAGATATTCTTTTCTTACAAGTCACCTGGCCACCCACCAGGTTGTGTGCCATCTCCCTAAACCCAAAGACTTCTCTCTCTCTGCCTTTCCTTCTCCCCTACCTTTTGTGCAGGACAATTTAGCTTCCGCCCCAGTCCAGGCCTATCCTAGCATATCAAATAACTCATTAATGGACTCTTGAAAATTAGAAGGTCGTTCATGCCTTGCTTTACTCTTCAGTAGAACAGAATAACAAAAGCACTGATGTTTCAGATCTCCTTTCTGCTTACCTGGTCTCCACAAAAAAAGAAACGCTGGAAAGAGATTGATTTCCTCACGGTTCTGAAGACTGCTGTTTCCCTCGGAAGCAAGAAATAGGAATCATCATTTTAGGCTTAAGATAAAAAATTACTCTTGTTTTTAACTTTTTTAAAGTCTTTTAATTGAATTTGTTACAATATTGTTTCTGTTTTGGTTTTTTGGCCGTGAGGCATGTGGGATCTAGCTCCCCAACTAGAGATCGAACCCGCACCCCCTGCATTGGAAGGCAAAGTCTTAACCACTGGACACCAGGGAAGTCCCTGTTGTTAACTTTTAAAATATAAAAGCTAGAATACATTCTCTCAACCACGGAGCTAGGAGTGAAACCAAGCCAAATCTTCTCATCATTAGTTCAGACTGACCGAATGGGTCCATGTATAAAGGTTGATCCAATAGACCATAATTGGCATGAGACTGAGCTCAGATTTCTCAGTGGGAAGCCTTTCAAACTATCCCCAACCCCTCCAAATGGGTTGATGACCCTTCTCTCTGATCTTTAAACACTCAGTATTGTTACCGAACCAAACTTGGGTCTACTCGCCTGCACGCAGTAAGGCCAATCTTACAGATACCAGGTTGTGGTGAAGGAAAGTGCAGTGATTATTGCAGGGCACCAAGCAAGGAGAACAGATGGCTTGTGATTTAAAACCCTGAACTCTGATGGGTTTCAGCAAAAGTATTTTTTTTTAACTTTTTTTGCGGTACGCGGGCCTCTCACTGTTGTGGCCTCTCCCGTTGCGGAGCACAGGCTCCGGACGCGCAGGCTCAGCGGCCATGGCTCACGGGCCCAGCCGCTCCGCGGCATGTGGGATCCTCCCAGACCGGGGCACGAACCGGTGTCCCCGGCATTGGCAGGCGGACTCTCAACCACTGCGCCACCCGGGAAGCCCCAGCAAAAGTATTTTTAAAGGCCAGGTGAGAGAGGGGCATCCCAGGGTATGCGATCAGCTCGTGCACAATTCTCTGATTGGTTGATGGTGAGGTAACAAGGTGGTATCACAGGGGTTAATGTTATCAAAACTTAGGTGCCAGTAGGTCTGGGGGCTACGAGCTCATGATCATCAGGTAGCTAAATCTTCCACTTGGTTGTGGTTTTAGCATCTGTAAAACAACTCAGGGAATGTGCCTCAGATACTATTATCCAGGTACTTCAGAGAGGAGCTACAGCAGAGGATATGGGGGCGAGGTCTCTCCCGGGAAGGCCCCATAGGGTCCTGCTCGGTTACAGTATTTTGCTCTGTCACAGCATAGTGAATTAAATCAAAAACCAAAATAAGGTGGGATGGCTTCCCTATTGGACTTTGAGCCTCTGAGATCTAGGGGCTATGTCAATTCTATCTTAAATGGTGGTTTTCAACCGGGGTCATTTCCTATACCCAGGGGACATTTGGCAATGTCTGGAGACTTCTGGGGTTGTCACAACTGGGTTAGGGGTTGCTACCAGCGTGTATTGTGCAGAGGCCAAGATGTTGCTAAACATCCTACACTGCACAAAACACAACCCCCGCAATGAAGAGTTATCCGGCCCAAAAGGTCAACAGTGCCAAAGTTGAGAAACCTTGATCTTAAAGGTTATTCATTTAGCAAATATTTATTAAGTACTTGTCTATGTATCATACCTTGTACCAAGGGTTGGAAAACTTGCTCCTGTTTCCTTACCGTAACTATTTTTGTGATAACAATCGTCAACCCTATTGAGCATTAAAGGGAGTAGGGTCCTATGTTAACTCTTCACGTATCTAATATTGTCTTCTATAATCTTCACAATAACTCTGTAACGTCATTATCTCGAATGATAGAGTAGAAGCTCAGAGAGGTTAAGTAACTTTCCCAAGGCAACACAGGGTCTGGCTCCTAACTATCACACACAATTGCCTACCAGGTTAAAAGAATTGGCAATCATAGTATATACCTCCTAGGGCTGTTATAAAGATTATTTATGTGGCCTCATTTTTTGTGTTTAATGACTCCATGAATATAATAGGCTTTCAGGCTACAGGCTTGAAAATGACCTTTGCTGTGGTGGGTGGTTTGACAGGTGCTAGACTGTCACTTGAGGTAAAGAGAGAAGACAGGACATCTAAAAAGTGGCCGTGACTGTAGAAAATATTGAATGCCAAACTATTCCCCAGGGATGATGAACCTTTGTTGCAGACCCTTTATAGGAGAACAAGCATGTGTGTGTGCGTGTGTGTGTGTGTGTGTGTGTGTGTGTGGTGTGTGTTGGGAAGGGGAGATTTAGTGGATGGCAGAAAACAGAGAATCGTGGTAAACAATATTGAGGAGAGCCTGGACCAACTGAAAAAAGAAGTATCTCCATTTCTTAGAATCTCAGTCCACCCCTTTTCAGTAACTGTTTCCCTTTCCTCTGCGCCCTCTCATTTTACCAGGATCCTCTGAGAAGGAATAAGTCTGCAAGGATGTTAGGGGTCACGTTCGTAAGAAGAAACAGGGAGGAAACAGGATGTCTGAAAAACCCATCAGCCCATGATGTGGGTCTGACCCCAAAAGAAGGACAGAGGGAAGGATGGTTGACTGGAAGTGCTCAGACTTCTGTGCAATCTAAGGAAGTTTCCAGAAGGCCAGGGAAGAGGCCTCAAGCCAAAGCCAGCCAGCAGAGGCGTCTTGTGTTTCCTAGGAATGGGCCTGCCTAGTGTCACTGCTGCACCCACCGGTTAAAAGCAGCCCAAGGAAATGGCCTGGCATGAAGGCAGCAAGGGAATTCAGTGTACAGCAGCTGGGCCCTTGGTTGGTTCCCTTCCCTGGAGTTGAACGTTTGTGAGATGCATTCTCATGACCACCACGCTAGGTACTTTTTTTTTTTTTTCTGCGATACGCGGGCCTCTCACTGCCGCGGCCTCTGCCGCCGCGGAGCACAGGCTCCAGACGCGCAGGCTCAGCGGCCATGGCTCACGGGCCCAGTCGCTCCGCGGCACGTGGGATCCTCCCGGACCGGGGCACGAACCTGCGTCCCCTGCATCGGCAGGCCCCTGCATCGGCAGGCGGACCCCCAACCACTGCCGCCATCAGGGAAGCCCCATAGGTACTTTTAAATGTCTAATAAAACACCCACAAATCTGTCTTCGATTCAACTAGACATGCATGTCCTCAAACACATGCCCTTTGGGCAAGCAGCGTGTCACCTGCCTGTCCTCGGAAATGAACTCGAGCATCTGTTTGTGGTGCTAGCTTAGAACCAGTGAGCTCACCTGCTTGCAGGACATGTGATACCTGCCCCTCTCCGTGTACAGGTGATCTCTCACTGCATCCCACCTCGCCCCAGAATGATCTATGATGCCGTTTTGCTTCCTATTAAAACCTGTATCTCTGCTTCGACTGTCTGGCCTTCCTATTTCTTTCCGAAGCCACTAGGCCCAGGATAATAAGCTATAAACACCTCATCATGTGTAAACAATACCTCTCTGAGGTAAGCTCCAAGCAAAGAGGCAGTGCAATCGTCATTCCTCTCCTGCCGGTCCTGGTCACCCTCCCGAGGGCAGCTCGTATGATGGGAGGGGCAAGTCTGAGCCTCTGGATCCTGGCCAGCCAGCTGGGAGTCCTTTGGTGGGACCTGAAATAGTAATCAAGCAGAGTGGATGGAGGTGAGGGGCTTTCAGAATCCTACCTGAGTGCTCTGTAGGTGGCCGCAGGGCACTTGACTCAGATCCAACAAAGGCACCTGGCTCCAAGCTGGCATGCAGCCAGTTGCAGAGGGTAAGATTGCTGTGAATGATGGTGTCTGGACTCAGAGTACGCTTTATTGTTGTGTGTCTCTTTAAAACTAATTCCTCACTGAAAGATGTTTGAAACCTAAGCCTCCCCAACCTCCCTCTCCTTTTCATTGTCAGTTGCAGGCACTTGTCCCTGTTGAGAATCAGGAGAGTCCTGCTAAAAAGCAAATCCCCGCTGGATATTGAATCCCTGAGCAACGCCAGGCACAGTGGTTGACGTATGAAGCTTCTCCCAGGTCTGGAAATGACTAAGCCAAGAGCAAACCTGTTCATCTCCCAGAGCATCCAAGGCTGTACGTAGTGCAGTAAATGAAGAAGGGGTGATTTCTCAAAAATGTTTGGAATACACTGATGTAGTAACTGTTTTCTAAAAATGTATGTGGGGTAGTACAATGGTTCTCAAAGCCTGGTCCTCAGACCAACAGCAGCAGCATCACCAGGGAACTCATTAGAAATGCAAATTTTGGACAAACTCACACCTACTGAATCAGAAACTCTGGGGATGGGACCGAGTACTCTCTTTTATCAAGATCTCCAGGTGATTCTGATCATCACTAAAGTTTGAGAATCCCTGCTCTAGAGACAGAGATTGTGTTTTCACCGATAACTAGAACACAAGACAGTTTAACTATGTCATAATCGTTTCATCACACCATATTGGTTCAAATATTTATTGAGCTACTACTATGTTCTAGGCTCTGGGCTTGGCATGGGAAGGTATCATGGTAATTGAAGAGACATGGTCCTTGTGCTCACAAGCTCATCTTCTAGCCAAGAGAACTGATATTAGTCAAACACAGAGATAAGTATACAAGCATCAGTTATTCGAGGTGCTGTGAATGAAATCGACAGACCTGATCCAGTATGGGAGATTAAGAAAAGCTTCAGCAAAGAAGCTCTGCTTTTTGAGATATAAAGGGAATACAGATATTATGTTGGTAAACTTTGGAATGCAGGTGGCTTTTCAGGCAAAGGAAACAGCACGTGTCAAGGCATCTGGATGAAGGTGGCTCATTGAAGGGATTGACAGAAGATCAGGGTGGCCGACATGCAGAGATCAAAGGGCAGAGAATGATGACACAGGATGCATAAAAGAGGCTTGGAAGGATCTTAAAAATTTGGTCTTTATTACAAGATCCATGGCACCCAATGAAAAGCTTGAAGACAGGGATGCGGCCACATGAGGAAATCAGCACTGGGAGAATTCCCAGTCTGGTTGACGCGTGGAGGATGGACTGGGAAGGAACAAGGGTCAGGGGTACAATTAGGACGGCAGTGCTGTTGTGGAGGCCAGAGGTGAGGTCGGGAGGCCAGGGTGGTAAAGGTGGAGATGTAGAGACATGGCAGGAAGTGAGAGGCATTGGCAAGAGCTGATTCTGGGGGCAGGGAGACAGAGTGCTGTTTCTGGCTTTGCAGCTAGAGGGATGGGCATACCATTCAGTGAGGTGACACCTCTGAAGAGCATGTAGTTTGAGACAAGGTGAGGTGAGAGGTGAGACACGAAAAAGGAAGCTTTTCAAATGCTGAGTTTGGCCTGTCCTTGAGACTGACAGGTGCATGCCCGGAGTAGGACCTCAGAGAAAAGATCCAGGCTGCAGATATCAAAATGTGAAGTGACTCACATGTGTGTGTCTCAGGGTGGAAGCCACAGAGTCTAGAATGAGAAGACAGCAGGTCTCAGGACCCATCCTGGCGGGACTCTGATATGTGTGACTCACGTGTAGCAAGGGCTCCGTCAAGGTTTGTATAATAACATGAAGAAGAAAGGGGGGGCGGAATGAGAGTAGGGCAGATTGCACTGGGATAAAACTGTTCAGTCATCTGAGCAAGTTACTTATTCCTTTCAAGCCTTAGTTCCTCCATCTGTAAAACAGGGAGAAAGCAGTCCAAATCTCACATGTGTATCGTGAGAATTATGTGATGTAACGTTTCGTACATAGCAAATGAGCAACAAACCTTAGTGATCGTTGCCCTGAGCATGGCACAGAAAAGACTCTTAATATTATCTTTGGAACTATTACAGGAGTAAATCAATCCCCTTTCTCAAAGGACTGTTTTGCTGAGATCCACTTTGCAGTAATAGAGCCGGGGGTGGGGGAAAAAGTGTTTGAGTTTTGCATTCCATCCAGTAACCTTAAGCATTTATTTTGAGCCTCTAGCCTCTTTGAAGAAATTGGAAAAAAAACAAACAAAAAAACTGAGGCTTGATTTCAACCTAGCAAGATTTTGCTTTTTAAGACAGATTAGATTATCTTTGTCATGAGGCTATTCTCTAAGGAAGTATTACTCTGTAATATGTATAAGAAGGGATTATGCCAATTGCTGTGTACAAGCTCATCACTTAAAAAAAATCTGTACAGAGAAAGAAACTGAGGCACAGGGAGGTCAAAGAACTCCCCTAGGCCACTTGACTAGTGAATGATGAGGCTGGGAATGAGAAAAAGGCTTATCAGGCTCCAGACTAAGCTCTCTTGACATGAACCAGGACGCAATTTTGTAGGTCTCTCTCTCTCCCTCCAGTCAACAAATAATAACTCTTCCTCCTTGTTGAAAAAAAAGTCAAGGCCGATCATACAGTTACACAGATAGGCATCGATAGATATGAAACTTTTGTGAATTTGAAGGAAAATAAAGTGTTAGGTATCAACCATCGTTGTCGTTAAGGACTAAGAAAAAGAAAAACTAGAATGACAGAAGTTTTGGAAACTGAGTCCAATTGTTCTCTGCCAACCTCATAATTTTTCTTACTTTTTTCTCCCCAAATCTGTGTATCACCTGAGCTATTTACTTATTTTTATGTACCTTGATTCACATTACCATGCTTCACTTTAAAGTGATTTTATCCAGTGTGAATATCTTACTAGTTTAAAGCACAAATCTATAAAATTTAAAAAAAAATTCTGTGTCCCCAAGAACCTTCTGGAGTGCCAGTGATGGAATGCATTTCCCACAATGCACTCCGGTAGAATGATGGGGAATGCGGGGAAGAAGACAAAAGAAAGCAAACAATGGCTTTGAGACGTGGTGGCTCCAGACCTCTCATCTCTGACATCTTTTTTCAACTTCCCCAAGGAATCCCCATAGGGCATGACTCGGTTGCCTGGGAAACTCTGGTCTGTATAACCTGACCACATGGCATCCTGTGACATATGAAAGGGCCGCCAGCTACACCAAGGACCTGTCACAGACATGTCATCTGGAGTCTGAAAATTTCATGTATCACGAGCACTGAATTTAAAATTCAAAAAGTTATCCATCAGGAAGAGAAGGTATCACAAAATAAAACCCAAAATGTTCTCAATACTACAGTGGACTTAGGAACGTATAACACTGTGGTCTTATGTATACAGGCAAAAAAATGCAGCAAAGCACAAATGTTTAGTTTCAAAAAAGGAGACTTCTAGTCAGTTTTGCTCCAGTATCTTATCTGCGGTCCAGTTAATCAAATCAGAATGGGTCCGAAACTGGTAGCCACTTGCCAAGCCGGCAAAAAAAAGAGTCTGATTCTGATTATTAAGTAAACAACTCTCAAAAAAGGAAGCATTATGGAAGAAGACAGACATCTTCTTCCCCTGAATTGCAGTGTTGTGAACCCCTCCCACAAGTTGGTGGTAGGAAAAGACTAAACTAACTAGAAATTGAGGGTCTATCAAATCATATTTTATTCTAAACATAAGATATCAAAATGTCTAAATCGCCTCTTAAAAATTTAAGTGTTATTCTTTGTCTTACATTTTAAAGAAAATAATTATGACACATTCTTGGATGATAAAGGTTTTGGTTATATATTTCTCTGCAGAGTTCTATAAATTAGTAGTCTCTTCAATGTAAAATCTTCAAAGCAAATACTAATGAATTCAATTTTGCTTGCATAATCTTTTTTTTTTTTTTTTTTTTTTTTTTGCGGTACGCGGGCCTCTCACTGCTGTGGCCTCTCCCGTTGAGGAGCACAGGCTCCGGACGCGCAGGCTCAGCGGCCACGGCTCACGGGCCCAGCCGCTCCGCGGCGTGTGGGATCCTCCCAGACCGGCGCATGAACCCGTGTCCCCTGCATCGGCAGGCGGACTCTCAACCACTGCGCCACCAGGGAAGCCCTGCATAATCTTTTTGATGATTCTTTATGCCATAAGCCAGAAGGCTGGTTTAAACAACCTTAAGGCAGCCTCTGTTGGGACAAGAATCAGCAGATTTAGAGCAGAGTTCCAACCCTAATGGCTACTTACTGTCTGTGGGAGAATAGCCCGCTCTGATCCTTATGGCCATGTGTAAAGTGGCAACATTTCACGATTGTTGAGCATATAAATGAAATAGGAAAGTGGGAACTCTGTGGTTGAAAAGGAAAAAAAAATCTGGAAGGACAACACATCAAGTTCTCAACCAAGCTGTCCTTTTGGGAATGTGCGCACGTGTGAAGGTGGGCACTGGGGATTGGGGGTCCGGGGTCAGTACATGGCAGGGTGGACTCCCATTTTGTATTTTACATACTTCCAAACTAGTTGAATGTGTTAAAATGAACATGCTTCACATATAAATGTCAATGATCAAAAAGACATTCAAGAACAAAAAACAGCAAGAAGATAAAAGGTGCCCATGGAAGGGGTTCTTGGTCCTTGACTCATGTCCTGAATCCCAGTGGAATTCAATGTCTGGGTCCCTCCCCAGAACTGATGATACTCTGCCAGGGGCTGGCTTGATTCTAAGATGAACTGTGCAGTGGAGTAATAGGAAAGGCAGCCCCTCGGATACTCTGGGCCATCTGAGCCTCACACTGCCTCATTGAGCAGCTTCATATCCTTGCTGAAGAATTAAACAATAGAAAAGAAAAACAAAATGTAAGTCACTCTGTTTATCACAACTACAGTCACAATGCTGTTACTATCAATCATTAACACTGACTGAGATTTTGCTGTGATCTGGGAATGGTGCTTAGCATTTTTTAAAACTGAATGTCTTATTTGATGTTTGCACAACCGTTTGAAGAAGGCAGTATTATCGTCCCCATTTGCATGTGGAGAAAATGACACTGAAAAGGTTAGGTAACCTGATCTATGTATGGTCACAGGGCCAGTGAGCTGTAGGACTGGAAACGAAATGCCAGCAATCTGGAATGTTACATGGGATTAAACAGCAGGAGCTCAAAAGTACTAAAGCAGAGAAGTTGGCAAATTGGTCCTTTCTGAATATAGTTGAATTTCTTGTGGGCTTGGCTTATTGACGCAGAATTTTTTGTGCTGGAAAGGATGGTGCAGGTCTCTGAGCTCAGAAAGAGAGGAATCTTTTCCACATATCCATGATAGATGACCTTCTATTCTTTGCTTCAACTGCTCCGGTAAAAGGAAATTCAAGATTTATGTGGACGGATCTTTGCGTGGTGGGATAATTCTCAGTAACACTTCTTCCTTAAATTAAGCAGAAATTAGTTGTTCCACGAAACTGTAGCAAACGTCTTAGTTCTTGTGTCTGGAAACCCACATCATTCAGTCTGTTTCCTCTTCCATATGCTAAGGCTTAAAATATATGTAGACAATGCTTGTGTCCTCAATGAATTTGGATGTCTTCTCTGGAGCAGAAAGCAGTTTAAGTTTAGGCAACTTATGGACCTAGATTCGAATCTCAATTTGGCCCTTTGCTACACTTTAATCTGTAAACGATTTCCTTAAATTAAGCCTCAGTCCCCTCATCTATAAATTGATGAACACAGCCCATGCCACAAGGCTTTGGGGAAATAAAATATGAAGGTTCCATCATAGCACAGTACCAGGCACAGAATAACAATGTAGTACCGTTTGGCTTTCTGTTCCCTTTCACTCTTTTGTTGACCTCCCTCTGATTCCTATTTTTTTTAGTGAACCCCCTGAAATGCGAGGCTCTCATCTACACACAGTACCCCAGGGGTAGTCTGATGCAAAGGAAGGTAGAACCATCAGACTTCATGACATAAACACACTGATTTTTGAAATTTCAATGTCTTCATGATTTCAAAGATCCCTATTAGATTTGGAAATGCATGGGAAAAAAAAAAATTAGACCTCTTTTTCCTGCTTTCTCACCAAGTCTCATGTCTCCCATGGTAAAGTTATTGATTTTACTATTAGCCCCCAAAGCAAGATTTCCTTTTCTCCCTATTTGCATTCCATTTTCGGACACTGTTCCCGCCTGTTGATTTCATTGTGCCTTGGTTCTGTCATCTGTGCTATTAGCAACCCCTCCCCACTTTGTGGCAGCTGAAAATGTGATAAGCATAGTTTCAACCCAAGTAACTGGTAAAAAAAAGACAAACAGGACAGAGTCAGGGAGTGATCCCCACGTCACGCTGCTGCAGACCTCCCACCAAGTCGACAAGAAGTTATCAATCATCTATGATTGTGTTCAGGGGTCCCATCATCTAGTTCCCATGTCATAATCCTGCACACACAACCATCAGGGCAACTCGATCAAATCCTTCTCTGACACCAGTTCGCCTTTGTCCCCTGACTCACCAGCCTCGTAGGAAAACTACTCATGTGTATGTAGAGTTATTTTGGCACAAAAACAAACTGCCTTTTAATATCAACATACATTTGTAAATGCTCACCAATGTAATAAAAGGCACTAGGCTCTTTAGAGAAGATTCTTTCTCTTTCAAAAGATTAAGTCATTTATTTGGTTTCTAGAAGTGACTTCAATAGTCCCCCTCGTAGAACACTGGGTGTTTCTAACCTAATGGCATCCTTCTTAGTCTCTAAGAAAATTCAAAGGTTATGGAAAATTATGCTAATGAATTTTCAGATCTCAGCATTGTTTTCAGAAGCCCTGAAGGAAGATACCTGCTTTGTGGCATGTGATCACTGTCTTCTTTCCTATCTAGGGAAGTTTCCACTTTTTCTTTTTCCTGTCTAGGAAAGTTTCCACAAAAATGTATTTGATCTTTTCTTTGCTGTGAGAAGACAGATCCATGAAGTTTCATTTCAGACCAGCATATTTTAGCTATTGGAAATCACCGACATACCTTTACAGTTGCATTTTTAAACTAGTCTCAAAACATATCCTAGTTTGTGCTGTTTCATATTCTAGTGGTACAAGCAAGCAAAGTTCGATACGTCAGCTGCCTGAATTATGATGCTGATGTTAAAATACTGAAAGTCGAACAACTATAAATTTGTAAATTTAATTTTTATATAGATATGAAAACAAATCTTGTCTCTATTAGTAAAGAATTGCCTTTTATCTATTTGAATTATTTCCTTGATACGAATTCCCCTGACACAGAGAATTGGGTCTAAGCAAATGAGTATTCTCACTCCTTTTAATGTATATTACTATTTATGTTTAAAATAATTTATAGTGTTACCACTCACGCACAGACGTGTTGGTTAAAACTACACCTGCGTTATATATACTGTTCATTTTTCGAATGCTCTGTTCTAATAACTCTTTTGTCTTTGTCGCATCAAGTCTTACATTTGTGGCTTGTAGATGGTTAGACAGTAGACATTTGTTATATCAATTTCCCCAGTTGGTAAATTAAAAACAAACTTGTTCTACTTAGTTTTGTTCCTCTCCTTTTGAAGCAGGGCAATTAGATTTTCTGATGTGGCAACCTTACATCATTTTCTTCTATAGTATCCACCTAGTACATTTATCAGAGAGTTGGCTTATGACAGCTATGCAGAAACCTACAACGGCAGCTCTCAGTTTGTAAAGGCAAACAGTGAACCAGCTTTCAAAACTCACTGAATTTGTCTGCCGTTTAAAGAAAACCAAAATTTATGGAGAAAGCATTTGTTCCAAGCATGGTAGGTGCGGTGGTACAGGCAAAGATGAATAAGACACAGCCCTTATATTCAGAGACATGTAATTGAGGAGGAGTAATAAAGGGAAAAAAAAAACCCACAGAAAAAGGAGGCAGAATATGGAAAATGCCCTGAGTGTACAAAATGCTATGTGCAAAGGTTGGAGAAATGAATCTGGGATTAAAACACTCTGCCTGGGGCAAGAAGCGGGGTGATGGAGTTCATGGCGATTAAGACTCAGTAAAAGAGTCTTACCAAAGAGACATTGTCTCTGCTGCTCAAGTTAGAGAACAGCGCAAATAAGACTGATTCCTAGGGAATCAGAAGTAAACTCTCTCCCTAGAGAAGGGTCTTCTCTTACTCTTTGTATTTTATTTTGTTTTACTTTTGGATTTTACATTGGAGTGTAGTTGATTTACAATGTTGTGTTAGTTTCAGGTGTAGAGCAAAGTGATTCACAGTTACACATATACATATAGCTATTCCTTTTGAGATTCTTTTCCCATATAGGTCATTACAGTATACTGAGTAGAGTTCCCTGTGCTATATATAGTAGGTCCTTGTTGTTTATCTATTTTATAGACAGTAGTGTGCTGAGATGGTGCTGGGAAATGCAACGATCCGGGAGTTGCGCTCTGAGAAAAGACAGTGTGTTGGGGCAGATTTTCTTTGGGCGGTGCTTTCTCAAGGAGGAGAGTTTGGTCTGGGATCCAGAAGGACTCTGACAGCTGGGCTGGGTTCCTCGCAATCCTGCAAGAGTGCAGTGCGACTTGTACACTGAGCTCCCACTGTGTTTTGCCATCAGGCACTGGGCACTATAAGACTCGATTTGTCATTTCGATATTCATCAGGCGAGTTCACCAAAGACCATGCCTTTGTATCTTCTTGTTTCTCCTTGGCCACCCAGAAATCCTAATGTGGCCAGCCCTCGGCCAGCCTGGAATGCATGCATTGCTTTCCTTTCCAGGATAGCTGATCAGGGTGCCTGCCATCTTCCCCAGCAAGGAATGTTGTTTATTGATTTTAAGTAATTCTGGGAACCTACATTCCAGGGCAGCTTGTCAAAATACTGGTCAAGTTAATATGTCATTTGATTACCCTCTCACGGCTGCCAAAGATTCTTTAAATTTGATACGTAAATAAATAGAAATCACATCCCTTTTTACCCTTTACCTTTTCTCCCACTAGCGATAAACTACTGAGTCGTTCAGACCTGACTGATTAATCTTGAATTGCACAATACAATTTGTTTCAAAAGGAGCTTGGGAGACGTGGGCACAAACCTTGCCTCTGCTACTATGGGCAAGTGGTCTGGATTTAAGAGTGTGGTTTTCAAGGCAGTTAAGATTGAATTTTCTCCTAGGTCTTTCAATAACAGGTCCTTTCTAATCATTCAGGTGCCAGGTGAAATATCAACTCCTCAGAGAGGGCTTCCCTGATCATTCAGTTTAAGTACCCTCTCTCTCCCCCAGTCACTCTCTATCCTATTATATTCTGGCATTTAATTTAAATTTTTTTAATATTTATTTTATTTTTAATCGCAGGACTTGTTGCAAGTCCCGTGATAAAAATGTTTATTAAAATGTTTATAGAAATGTCAAATGTTATTTATTTATTTTCTGTCTCCTTTAACAAGAAAGTGAGCTTCATGTGGGCAGGAGTCTTTCTGTGTTATGTATTTTGTTCTTGGCACATTCTCTGCCGTAGGCTATGCAGTCAATAAGTATTTGTTGAAAGCAAAATTCAACGAATGGGATTTGACAATGGATTCTTAGATATGACTCTCTTATGGGATGGATTGGTGGTACCTCAAAATGTGACCCTATTTGGAGATAGAATCCGTAAAGTGGTAATGAAGGCTAAATGAGGTTGTACAGGTGGGCCCTTATTCAATAGGACTGGTGTCTTTATAAGAAGAGGAAATTTGGACACACGAAGATACCAGGGATCTGTGTGTGCAGAGAAAAAAACAGGTAAAGAGGCAGCAAGAGGGCATCCATCTGCAAGCCAAAGAGAGAGATCTCAAAGGAAACCAAAGGTGTTTCTGTTATGGCAAAACAAAAAGCCAGAGGTGCTTTGTTACAGTAGTCCTAGCAAACTAATGCAGACTCTAAAAGGATGTGCAACACGATCAACAAATAGGTAAATAGGACGTCATCAAAATTAAGAACTTTCATGCACCAAAGGACATTCTTAAGAAAGTGAGAAGACAGTTTGCAAAATGTGGGGGAAATGTGCAGATCGTGTATCTGATAAAGATTTAATATCCAAATATATATTAAATATATAATATATTATATATTAAAATATACATATATATAAAGAACTCCTAGCACTCAACAACAAAAAGACTAACAGCCCAATTAAACAATGGGCAAAATACTTGAATAGCGATTTCTCAAAAGAAGATATACAGATGGCCAGTAAGCACACGGAAAGACGCCCAACATCGTCATCAGGGAAACACACATCAAAAACAAAGATATCGCTTCATGTCTGCTACAGTGGCTACAAGCAAAAAATGGAAAATAATAAGTGTCAGTGAAGGTGCAGGGAAATTGGAGCCTGCGTACATCGCTGATGGGACTGTAAAATACTGAGGCTGCTGTGGAAAATGGTGGTGGTTTCCCAAAAAGCTAAACACAGAATTAAGATCCAGCAATTCCAAAAAGAATTGAAAAGACAATCCAAAAGAATTGAAAACAGACTCGAACAGATACTTGTATGCCAGCGCTCATTGCAGCATTATTCACAATAGCCAAAAGGTGAAAACAACCCGTGTCTGTCAACAGATTAACGGATAAACAAAAGTGGTAGATCCATAAAATGGAATATTGTGCGGCCATCAAAAGGCATGAAGTTCTGACACGTGCTACAATGTGGATAAACCTTGAAAACATTATGCTAAGTGAAATAAGCCAGACACAAAAGGACAGATATTGTAATGATTCCACTTACAGGAAATATCTAGAATAGACAAATTCACAGAGAAAGAAAATAGATTCAGAGGTTTCTAGGGGATAGGGGAAGGAAAAACGAGTTATTGCGTAATTATAACAGAGTTTCTGTTTGGGGTGATGGAAAAGTTTTAGAAATAGTGGTCACGGTAGCACAACATTGTGAATGTAATTAATGCCGCTGTACATTTAATGGTTAAAAGGGCAAATTTTGTTACAATATTTTACCACTAAAAGGAAACAAGTGAATAAGTGATTTATGGCAACTCCCTTAATCTTCTCCCAGATTAGACGTCTATTATCAAACGGTTGACATAACTGATGCTATATTTAAGAAGCTTTTTTTCCTACCTGCGTTTTATTTCTGAATGAGTTTGGCAGTAAAAACTGATACAATTTTTGTTAAGTTGGGAACTTCTGAGCCTGCATATATTCTTCCTTGGAAGCAAGCTTAAAAATCATGTCTTCTTTCTAGTTGCAGACAAGGTTAGGCTCCCTGTGAAAGACTCCCATCACAGCTTGTATTTTTTCCCTAATGCTCATTCACACCTGTATCCCTGGTACAGTGTGCGGCACACAGTAGGTGCTCAATAAAAACTTACTAAATGGCAGAAATAGTAAATGTAGCCAGAATCTCCTAACTCTTCTAGGGCATCATGACAAATTATAGCAATTGAACTTCATATGTAACATCAAACTCCCTCATTAGATCGTCAAATTAGAGTAAGCTTTCTTTTTCTGTCTTCAGTAGGTATTCTCTAGCAAAGATATAGTTGTGTTTTGTTTTTTTAGTTGTTGTTGTTTTGTTTTGTTTTTTAGCTCTAAATCTTCTTCAAAATGGCATGTATTTCTCTGAGTCACTATGGGTAGAAAAATGTCCCATATAATTTATTCAAAGTTCCATTAAGGAACCTTAGTAAACTCTTTCCTCCAAATAGATCACGTGTGTGTGTGTAAGAAGGATATAAGTGTCTTTGAAACATAACATTTCTGTACTGAAAATGCTCCAGTTGGAGCTTCCACAGAACCAAAGCACCCATGGCAGAGGATGAAGGGCTTCCGGAGGAATGGGAAAGGCAGATTCAATCACAGAGGCAAATAGGGGCTGAAGATTTCAGGAAACACAACGGAGCAAGCCTGACTCTGAGGACTGGCCTCCCGCCTCATAACTTACTCTGTCACTGTAGGCATCTTGACTTCTTTGAGCTTCAGTCTTTAATGTAAAAGTGGAATCACCAGATCTACATAATGTGATCATGATAAGGTTTAAATGAGATGATGAGTTGAACAGCTCCCGAGCTCAGGTGGTTCACTGAGTGACCCTTCCCACTACCACTACAACATCCTCCCTGATAGAGAAAATGGAAAACCTGAGTGACACCCAGAGGACTACAGACCCCCGTAACCAGGACCCTTATGCCTCATCATGGAACCTCAGCTCTTTGATCTGCTAGACAGCCCCTGGTCTGGAAGCAGCCACGGTCCTGAAGACCCAGATCCCTGTGTCCCTGTTCACTTGCAGTTCATGACTCACCAGCAGCATTTCCTGCCATATTCACACAGTTAACAGTATCCTTCTTCTCACATGCTCATCAACACACTCCGATATTAAAATGTACTGTTTAGAAAGAAAAACAGGGATTTTTCTATTACACCTCTTTGCCTTTAAGTTTTAGTGCTGTGTGTCATATTTCAACCTATGTGGACTTTCTCATGGATGTTTTGTGTGATTAGAAAGAGCCTGATTTCAGTAGGTATGTAAGAATATAAACTCCACCAGTTCTCAAGAAGCTTGATGACTTTCCAAAACGGTTTAGAGGGATGGCTTGTCCAAATCTTGGTCCTAGTTACTGAGACTTCTGTTCTGTTGCTCTCCAGGAAGTATTGGACAGGACAGGTATTGTTTGAGAATAATTAATTTTTATGGAAGACCTGTATAAGATTTGCACCAAAGCAAACAGTGATAAAAGTACAGCATCCTGCCCTTTGCAAGGAAATCCCTCTCATGGCCAGGACTGATTTCACCCTACCAAGGATTAAACTGTTTAATTGGACTTCTGGTTAGGCCTGGGAGAGCCTGCATTCCCCATTCCCGAGGGCAGAAAATGCTAACCAGGCACCACTGATAGTTCAGGAGATGATTTTCAGAAGTGCACGAACAAAATAACAGTGAAATCTCAAGAACTGAACAGAACTGAAATGGGACTCACTTGCTGGTTACATCAGGGGGAAATATTTTGGCCTGGAACTAGTAGACTTTTAATACCTCTCATTAAAAAGAGAGATTAGCAAGCATTAAAGAAAGAACAAGTCTGGGGCTAGAACCTCTGGCTGGCAACAGTGTCTCATTAGAGGGGGATTGAAAAAAAACTACAATGAAAATAATACAATGTTTAACAATTCTTATTATGGCAAATGATACAAGGATTACTTTTAAAGTACTTTTGTTGTGGAAAAAGAGTGAATCGGTTTAAAGACAAATATTAAGGAAACATTAGTACCCAGGGTCCTTTGAATATGTCCTGAGGGATTCTGATGTTTCCCTCTCATCTACTTTCTGTCCCTTTACTTCCAACCCGAGGGTAGAGAACAAACATGGGGAATTTTGACTCTCCTGAAAATTCTACACGCAAAAGAACAGTGGTCTCTTGGACGGTCCTTTCACTCTTAGAATCATGGCTTGTTTTAATTAGAGAATCTCAAAAGCTCCTTCAGGCTGTACCCACTCACTTTTAGATGCGATTCCTGGGGCTCAGAGAGGTCATCGAGTTTGCCCAAATTTACAGGGACAGTAAGTAAGCAGCAGAGCCAGTACGAGGGCTCATGGCTCCCTGTTCACCATCTGCTGAGTAAAGCTACCCAAGCAGGTTTGGGGCAATATGCCACTCTGCTCAGTTCCAAATCCACTTTCTTCCTGTGAACTCTAGCCTGTAGGTACTGGCCAACTGGGAGAAGAGAAGCCTCAGCTTGCCAGCTCTGAGGCAGAGGCCATCTGGTGCTTGAGAAAGGCACGTGTGATGATGAACTCGGGAATGAGGTGACAGCAAAGCCACAGGAGCCCCTGCAGTTCCGTTCTTCCAGAGTTTGATGACGCTGTCTTCCTCCCCAGGACATGGGAGTCTACTCTGTGTTTACCGTTCCCATAGCCCAGACCCAGGGTGGGCCTTCTGTGACTGCTTCCCAGCCCCACCCTGTCTAAACATGCAGCCCCTACTGAGTTCTCCTCGGTTGTCCCAGCAGGACTTGTCTAAACCCTACTGCTGATAAAGCCAAAAGCCATTGCAGTGAATGCCAGAGGCGTCTGTGTCATTTTCTTTAGATCTGGCCCCACTGATGGTTAAAAGCTGACTTACTTTTTAACAACAACAGCAACAACCATTTCAAATGAAAAATGGCCATAAGGAAAATTATTTCCTGGTTTCACTTGTCCAAACAGGCATTGGTCCACTTCGAGGGACACGTATATCATTGACTCATGGATGTTGTGTATATATTCAGATACAGAACATTGCAAAGATGGCGCTAGCCTCAGTGTTCTCCCTTTGGGCTTTTCTTTTCTCATATGGTGATCAGGACAACTGAGGGTTTTGTAAAATAAGTGCTTTGGTGTCACTGAAGGAAAAGCACGTCGATCTGTTTCCGATTCACTAGATCAGCAGGAATGGCAACTAAATTCTGCTAGAACGGCACCTGAGATGGGATCATACAGCTTTTTTGGAAAGGTATGTTAAGGATACTCCCTCGTGTACCAGAATTCACTCAGCAGTCTTGACCAGCACTCTCTTAAACGTAGCAAACACCAGATGAAGAATCATTTGGATAAAGAACTGTGAGAAGACAGCTTTACAAGAGGGGGAACCATGCCGGGACTCTGTCCTCCTCTGCTCTGATGTGCGGCTTCCTCTTGCTCTCTCATTCTTCAGGGAGAAATCTGGAGGCAAGTGCCTGATATAGAATGAAAATTCACACTACACTGTGAGAGGCTGGTCAAAGGTCGTTTCCTGACGTCACCTGGTACTCAAGCAGAAGGCTTTTGATGCACAAGCTCAGGGGCAAATACAGCACAGCCGTCAAGAGCGTGGCTTGGAAGTCAGGCCGCCTTCATTTGAGAATCCTGGCTCTGACACTAACCAGTTCTGGATCTGAGGCACTTAACCTCCTCAAGCCTTCATTTCCTCATCTTCAAAAAGGAGACCATAACAAGATCTTCCTCAGAGGTTGCAGGGCGGTCATATAATACCCTTAGAATGGGCCTGACGCTAAGCTTTTACGGTTCTGACATGCGCATGTCAGTAATAATAAAAACTGTCAGTAGTTTTTGTGCATGCGGCAGACTTTGCTCGCCATGATGTAAAGAAACAGGGTCCTGCGTTCTCTCTCTTGCCTGATATATTTGAAATAGAATGAGTAGAATTCTCATTCCAGCCCCCCTACTAATTCCGAATCTTTACATTGGGTAAATTACTTCCTCTTTATTCACCAGGACTCTCTTGGTTGTAAGTAACAGAAACCCAACTCAAAGCAATTTAAAAAGATAGGATTTATCAGATCATGCAACTGGGAAGTCCAAGTACTGGCTGCAGCACTATGGAATGTGGAGATCATGAATGATTAAACGCTGATGACCTACATTTTTTGATGTCTCGCCCCCACCCCCACTGTACGCTAATTCTTGGCTGTGTTTCTCTTGTGGCTCATCGGATTCACTCCTACTGCACACAAGCTTTCTTTGCATGCTTTAGGAGATGGCTCCCAGATAATTCTGATTCTTGCCTTCTAATTCTGTATCCCCAAAGACAAAACCCCTTTTCTTTCAGCCCTAGATGGACGAAGTCCTAGGGAAGAACTTGGAACGACTCAGCTTGGGGCATGGGACTAAGCCAATTGCCACAGTTAGAGAAAAGTGGTTCTAATGGTTGGCTGGGTCTGCATTATATGCCCAACCAGGTCTCAGCTGAACCACAGTGAGTGGAGGTGAGCACATCCATGGAAGAAAAGAGGGTGCTGAAAGTAAAAACTAATTTTCTCCTTTCACTCAGAGTATGAAATTCTCCACTTTGAAGAATTTATTTCTACATGTTGATGGTTCTCACTGGGGGCACATGCCAGAATCTCAGGCAAGGAATTAAGTATATTAATTTTCAATCTTTTCTTAATTTTCTCAATTTTATCGTTCTTCATAACTCAGAACTTTGTGTATCCTCCCCAGTCAAGAGTTCATTTGTTTGTTTGTTTTCAACTGAGACCCACTGAGCTAGAAGGCTGTTTGCTGTTTGACTGTCACTTGTGTAGACCCTGTGTCTGAACCATGTGTTCAAATTTCCACCCTGACTTAATTTTCAAGCCCTAAAGGAGCAGGGAACTGGCCTACAGGGTTCCACACAGTATTTTGTGGCCTATTTTCAAGCCTAACCCCTCTCCTACCACCGCAGAGCGTTTTAAGTGAAGGGAACGCAGAGCACATGAAATTGTATAAACAACTATTTCCAAGAGACAAATTTGGGATGAAATCTGGGCCCTGTTGATTACAAGCTGTGTAAGCTTAGATAACTTATGTTACCTGTCTGAACCTCATCTTCTTCTGGTAAATGGGGGTGGGGTTAGCTATTCCAAAGGCTCATTGATAAGACTAGATAAGATACTGGAAAGCATATTTTCTGTTCCAGACAAGACGGATTAACAAGATTTACCCGCCCACTTGAAACAAAGCAACAAACAAAATACATGGAAAAATTATTTTCAAGGCATTGTACACCAAGTGACAAAAGAGAGTGATCTCTGAGAAGAGGGAGAGAAATGAAGCTAATGCTACCATTGCCCCAGCTTGTTTCTGACAAGGGGGATCCCAGGTGAAACCTTTAACTCTTTGAGTTGGATGATTGAGCTGAATGTCCAGGGAGATCAAGGTAGCTAGAGTGTGCAGACGACCATGACTAGCATATAGAGGGCAGAGTTTTGGAGAGGAAACAGCTGCACTTAGCGAGAACCCCAAAGGTCAGCAGACAGTCCTTCTTGCATATTCATAATCATTATAAGCCTGTAAGGAAACTACCCCAAATAAGGCAAAGAACCAACCAAAAGGATTAAAGGGAACATTGCCTGGTACTTACACAGGGCCAGGAATAATGTCTTTTTCCCCAGGGAGAATTCATATTTCATGGAGCATCAGGGAGAGTTCTCAAGAAGGTCTTGCTTTATATATATATATATTTATATTTATAGGCCACGATGAACTTCTAGAGATGAAATCATCTATGGTGTATAAGATGAAAAATACACTGGATGAGATGAGACGTCATAGCAGAAAAGATTAGTGATCATGGAACTATAGCAATAGAAACTCTTCAAAATAAAACTCAGAGAGAAAAAAAAGAATTAGAGAAAGAAAAGATTATCAGTGTGAACTGAAGGACAATTTCAAGTAGCCTAATAGATTTGTGATTGTATTCTGTAAAAAAAAGAGGACAGATGGGGGAAGAAGATATTTGAAGCAATCGCGGCCAGTTGTGTTTTTTCCCAAACTTAATGAAAGCTATACCCCTACAGATCTGAGAAAGTCAATGTTTCCCTAGCACAAGAGACATGAGATCTAGACAAGGGCACATCACAATCAAAACCTGCTTAAAAATCATCAAAATCATAAATAAAGTCTGCTTAAATCAGTGGTAGACAGAAAATCTTAAAAGCAGTCAGAGAAAAAGAGCCATGTTATGGACAGAAAAACCAAGATAAGGATGTAGGCAGATTTCTCATTGCAAATGATGCAAGAAGACAGTAAGGCCACCTAGAGCAGCAAGCAGCTCTGGCCTCTGTCTTGATGTTCTACCATCTACAAAGTTCACAAGGTTGAAGCTGGTTTCCCATCCATGGGGAGAATAGAAAAGGAAGCAGAGCTTGCTCTAAGGGATGTGACTTGAAAAGTGTCCACCTGGTCTCTGTTCACATCCTGTCGGCCAGAACTGAGTCCCAGGGCCAAACTTGGCTGTGAGGAGCTATACTATTAAGTATAGTCTCTGACCTCGGGGAGGACCACTGCTCAAATGAAAAAGAAGAACATGTTCATTGTGGGGTGATTTCCAGTAGACAGAGTAGAATCATGGCCCTATTCCCATTTATTCTTTTTTTAAAAATTTATTTTATTGAAACACAGTTCATTTACACCCATTTATCCTTTATCCAACCCTCTATTTATTTGGCCAACTAGCAGATGTGTGGTTGCTCCTCAAGACTTAAAGCTCCATGAGGATAGGAACAAGGTCAATTTGGTATATTCCTGCCCAAGACTTGTTTATGTTTGTTTTTTGTTCTTGTTTCTTTTGTTTTCTTTTTTCTTTTACTTTTATACTGTTTCTCTGCATTGCCTTTAACAGCCTTATTGAGATATACTTCACATACCATACGACTCACCCACTGAATTTAACCATATTTGGAGGATTATGCAACCATTACCATTTAGAGTATTTTTGTCACCCCCAGAGAAACCCCATACCCATTAGCAATCACTCCCCATTTTTCCCTCCACTGTTTCCACCCAGGCAACAAATAATCTACTTCCTATGTTTCAAATGCATGAAATAGCAAGAAATCTCAGTCCCCAGTGCCTCACATATGGTGGGAATTCCATAACTATACAGTGGGCTTAGTTACAATCTTTTTGCTGTTTTCATACCTTCTCAGGTTAAAGATTCTCCCCAAAGATTTTTTGAAACACATATTGTTATTTGGTGGACTTTATCACTTTTCCTAGGAGCCCAGAATAAACAAATAGAATCCTACTATCAGGCAACTGGTAAGTATTTCATTTTGTCTCCATCACAGACCTCTGTGAAGGGAACAAGTGTAGCTCCCATTTTACAGATGAGAACGCTAGAGTCTGGCTCTGCCTCTAGAGCTGGCTGATTTTGAGAATTGTTAACCCAACTTGCTCAACACAGGTCTGTCTGAATCCTTAGCTTTGGCCAAGCAAAAAACCGCAAAAACTGTTAAGTCGTATGTCTTAGAAAATGTTGTCTTAACAGGGCTCTTTTGGCCTGGGTGTGCGACCTGTTACATAAACAATATTTGTTTTTCAATGGAACTATTACAACCTGCTGTCTGATCTGCCCGCCAACCACCCTCCTATCAGGCATTCCGTCTGTGCCATCATTTTCCCCAAAGTGACATAAACATCCACACCAACACTCGGAAAAACTGGACATCTTCACAGACAAGAATTTTTCTGTTCCTTAAACTGTTTCCCAGCTTGCTCTCACAGTTGGCAAGATGCCTCTGTTCAATCGCTTGATATTCTGACTTTTCTTACAGTAAACTCTGCAAACAACCAGAAGCACAGATGCCCTGCCCTTTCTAACCGTGTGCAACCTGGGCACATGGAAACAGGAGGGCATTCAGGGTTCTGCTTTCTCACAGAAGGTCTTCACAGTTTGGATCTATTTGCTTTATTGTAATATAGCCACGTAATGTACCAAAATGAAAAGAAAACTTGTTTAAAGTATCTGTTTCATAGCTTCTGGTCCTTGCCCTGAGCCACGAATTTGCCAAATGTTGCTGTCTGCCCTGTCTCTCCTTACTAACTGGTCCTTTCTTCAAGGGAACAATGGTCTTTCTTTCCAGACACCTTGTGGAAAGGATGGATGAAGCGAAGTGTGGCTGGTGAGGGCAGGAGCTGCCTCAGAGGTTCGGGATGAGTGACAGGATGGTGAGAACGTCTGGGAGGAGGGCCCTGCAGACCTGCTCCTGGAGACTTTGAAGTTTGGAAGGCATGTGGAAGGCAGCCAGGGAAATTCAGATACACTCACCGCCGCTAATTGATTATTCAGCTGCATCTCAGAAAGACACAGTTTGGTGGGGGTGATAGCTGTTGTTTCCTTTTGCTGCCTTTGTGGGGGGTGGAAGCCAAGGAAATGTGGGGCAAAGATGCAGCCTTTAGGGGACTGGAGGTAAAAAGTCCTGCAGCTCACGGAGCCTATTGTTCAGATATTTGCAAGCCTCCTTTCTTCATCCAGTCTGAGATGGGCCATGCTGTGAAGTAGAACCTGATAAGAAGGAAAAGATGCAGCCATTGATGAATGGGTGGAGAAGACGGAAAAGTGAGGGCAGACACTATGGACAAATGGAATTTTTGTGGGCTTAGTGATTTTTCAGTTCTTTGTGGGGCGGATAATATGAATCCACCAGAGTTCAGAGCATGCACAAGTTTTGTAAGATAATGAATATTAATTGTGATCCACCATGCTTTTATTCCACTGCATGTTGACTGTCACTTCTTTTTAAATACACTACCAAAAGAGCAGATGAAATATTAGACCACTGTTCCCCTCAATGTAATTTTCTTGTAATTTTTTAACAGATGAATGAGTGTCTACAATAATAACTTCCACTGGTGGTTCTTCATGAGCATCATGTGTGAACATTTCTAGGCTGGAAAAGAAAACGTAGAGAGCTTCTACGACAGTGATTTAAATTCGGGGTGCGTGAATATTGTGGAGAGGGTGGAAAATAGGAAGGTACAGGTCAGATTTTCCCAGGGGAAAATGCACACAAACACTTAGAAAGATTTTAAAATTATTTCACTGCTTAGATTTAATGGTGTTCAAACAATTTATTCTGTTTGGAATGTTCAAGGGATCAAGCTGTTTAAGATTGTTACAACGTGGGCGATGCTGACCTAGTAACAACTTCTCATTTACAGGTAAACTGATACCCAGAGCGCCTAAGGAAAGGTAAGGCAAACCAGCCAGTGCAAGAGGCAGAGCTGAGACTTGGAATTACTCTGATTCCAAACTCAGTCCCCTTTTCATGATATTCGTGTATTTGGTGGCTACATGTTTTGGTGTTTGTCCTAATCTGCTGAAGAGAAGAAAATGAAGAGCCTCTGGACGGCAGTTGATGTGCTACAAGACATAGTAAGTGTTCAGTAAATGTGATTTGTTTGTGCTAATCATTGTGCTATGCAGTGTGTATTTATCATCTCATTTAAACCTCATAATTATACTCCAAGTCTGGTACCATAATCACCCCCATTTTGCAGGTGAGAAAACTGAGGTTACGAGAGGTTCAATATTTTGCACAAAGCCATGTGGTTAGCATGTGGCTTACTCAGTACTATGCTCATGGCAACTGGATTCAGAACACATACTCCTAACTGGTGGACATACAAATATCTAAGATCACGGCTGTTCCTGTTCTCAAACAATGTAGGCTTCAGCTCTGGTAGAATTTAACCATCATTCCTTCTCAGTGTTCCAACAGTCGCAGGGACTGCCTCGGCAGGTAGTAAGCTGAACATCACAGAGGGGAATCAAGTAAGTGTAGAATGTCCACTGGGAAAGGATGTCTCTGATCCAGGGTGAAGCCATTGACCTATGTCTTTTCCAATATTGGATGTATATGAGTCTCAAGACTTACTTTCCGTGCCTTGCCTCTCAGCTTTTGATCCACTGATTTTGGTTTTCCCACTTGTATCTCTCAGATTATGGTGTCTATTGGTCTCACCAAGGTATACATGGTCCTGACCATACTGCTAAGCTGCCTTCATAGGGTATGTGAATTCCAGAGAGAAGGAATTCTGAGAGTTTAGTGTTTCTTTTCCCAGTGAAGCAGGCAATAAACATCATCGAAAGAGCTACACTTTAGCCTGAGCCGCAGCTGGTGTAACAGCATGACCTGGACTTGTTGATGGATGCCGAGACCATACAAAAGTGACGAATCTATCTTTTTCCTCCCCGGAGCTGTGCTGGTTCTGCAGCTCAGGGGCGGCTAGGGCCTCTGTTCTACAGGACGGGGTTTGTTAAAGGTGTCAAGAATAAGGCCTACTTCAAGAGATACCAAGTGAAATTTAGAAGACGGTGACAGGGCAAAACTGACTACTATGCTTGGAAACGATTGGTAATCCAAGATAAAAACAAGTACAACACACCCAAATACAGAATGATAGCTCGTGTAACTGAGATAACATTGGTCAGATGGCTTATGCCCGTATTCGAGGAGATATGACAGTTTGTGCAGCTTGTGCTCACAAACTCCCGAGGTGTGGCGTGAAGGCTGGCCTGACAAATTATGCTGAAGCATCTTGTACTGGCCTGCTGCTGGCACGCAGGCTTCTTAATAGGTTTGGCATGGACAAAATTTATGAAGGCCAAGTCGAGGTGACTGGAGGCAAATACAATGTGGAAAGCATTGATGGTCAACCTGGTGCCTTCACCTGTTACTTGGATGCAAGGCTTGCCAGGACTACTACTGGGAATAAAGTTTCTGGGGCCCTGAAGGGAGCTGTCGATGGAGGCTTGTCTATCCCTCACAGTACCGAACGGTCCCCTGGTTATGATTCAGAAAGCAAGGAATTCAATGCTGAGGTACACCGAAAGCACATCATGGGGCAGAATGTTGCAGATTATACGCGTTACCCGGTCGAAGGAGAGGAAGCTGTTTACAGAAAACAATTCTCTCAATACATACAGAACAAAGTAACTCCAGACATGATGGAGGAGATGTATAAGAAAGCTCATGCTGCAATACGAGAGAATCCAGTGTATGAGAAGAAGCGTAAGGAAGAAATTGAAAAGAAGAGGTGGAACCGTCCCCAGATGTCACTTGCCCAGAAGAAATATCGGGTAGCTCAGGAGAAGACAAGCTTCCTTAGAGCTCAGGAACGGGCTGCTGGGAGTTAATAAACCAAACCACAATTTCTACGAAGATTTTTCAGATAAAGACAGTAATAAACTTAAAGAACAAGTTAAAAAAAAAAAAAGGGATGAATCTTTGCTTGGAAGCTACCTGCTCCATAGGAACCTAGCAGCATCCTGACAGTGCAGATTATTTGAACAGGTAAGGACTTGCTTATCAACTGAAAGTCACCTTCATTTTGACATATGAGAAAAACCAGAGAAAGCAAGCAAATCGATCTATGTCACACAGCAAGTTGGTGGTAAAGCCGGCACTAAAACTTTGGGATACCTCAGATCTTCATGGCTCCTTCCATCCATCTGACCTAAACTTGATGGGATGAGTAAGAGTTTTTTTAGGTAGCCCTGTAGAAAAGACAGAGGCAATTTAGGAAAATGGCCCAGACATATGAGAGGCCATGTGGAGATAAGAGAGAAAGCCTTCCCTTCATGTGTATGCTAAAAACAGAGATGGAAAAAACTGAAAAAGTAGAAACACTGGCTACCCCAGAAAAACGTTTGGGAGGTGGGTCTCTTTAGGAAAACTCCTACACAAAGGAATCCATAGAAATGTGGTCAATCTGGAATAACTGTCTAAAAGCAACCTAAAATATCTAAGGAGCTGTCTATCTAGCTTGCCCTATCTCATTCCATATCAGTTTGATCTTCCAAGATGGTTGCTGGCATCAAGAAGAGAGTGAAAAACCAAAAGTAGGGGAGGGCCAGGGAAGCACAGCATTCCCTCAAACATATTCCTTTATGGAGGCAGCTCAAGGGTGCGGTCAAAGACTTGTATAATTTAGTGACACCAAGAGACACCATAATCTGAGACAGACAAGTGAGGAAGCCAAGATTAATGTCTCAAAAGCCAAGAGGCAAGTTATAGAAAATAAGACCCATGATCCACGCAGGCTCGCACCATAGGTTTGCAATGTTAGTGACTTTATCTGAAGGTGCAAGAGTCCTTTTGACTGAGCTCATCCTTATATATGTAAAAGGCCCATTTCAAGGGGGTCCAAAGACCACCATGATTGGAAAATATGCTTCATGTGGTTAGAGTGGTAATAGAACAGACAGCTCACTGTCCCCTCCGAGAAGTCCTGTAGACCTCAAGGAACTGACAAAGCTCTGTGGTCTCTCCATCAAAGCCATGGCACGATGCCAATAAAGCCAAAATGAAGAGTGTACAGTGCCAGAGTGATCACATGTCTCTGAGGAAAGAGTGAATGGATTTACTTTCTCTTCAGCATCTAACTCTGCCTAGACATGTTCATTTTTCTGGTTGTTTTTTCTTTTTCCTCCAAAAGATTTGCTTCAGGTCAGCTGGAGAGAGGAGTTTTGCTTAACTCAAGATTTGGCATGGACAACCACAGTGGAATAAATTTTGAAAGACCCAAAATGTGGGGTCTGGAATGACTGGCCAAAGTTACTGAAATTGTTTTCCACAGAAAGCCAGTGACTACTCAAAAGTTATTAGGAAGTCTAGGCTGCCTACAATTATCTGATGCAAATAATTATTTGATGCATATGCAAGGAGCCACACAGGTCCCAATTTTAAATGGGTACATGCTGTGATGGGCTGGGCTATGGTGCCCAGATATTCGGTCAAACATTATTCAGGATGTTTCTGTGTAGGTGTTTACTGGGTGAGATTAACAATTTAAAGTGATGGCCTTTGAGTAAAGCAGATGACGTTCCATGATGGGAGTGGGCGTCATCCAGTCAGTTGAAGACCTTCATAGAACAAAGGCTGACTTCCCCCAAGTAAGAAGGAATTCTGCCAGCTGGACTGCCTTTGGACCAGAAGTGCAACTCTTCCTGGGTTTTCAGCCTGCCAGCTTACCCTGCAGGTTTTGATTTATCAAGCTTCCACAGTTGCATGAGCCATCGCCTTAAAATAAATCTCTTAGGGCTTCCCTGGTGGCGCAGTGGTTGAGAGTCCGCCTGCCGATGCAGGGGACACGGGTTCGTGCCCCGGTCTGGGAGGATCCCACATGCCGCGGAGCGGCTGGGCCCCTGAGCCGTGGCCGCTGAGCCTGCGTGTACGGAGCCTGTGCTCCTCAACGGGAGAGGCCACAACAGTGAGAGGTCCGCGTACTGCAAAAAAATAATAATAATAATAAATTAATTAAATAAATAAATCTCTTGATAGATAGGTAGAAAGATAGATAGAGGATAGATTAGATTGATAGATGATAGATTAATTAGATAGATTAGATGTATGATGAAAGAAAAAGAAGGAAGGAAGCAAGGAAGGAAGGAAGGAAGATATACGCCTACTATTGGTTCTGCTTCTCTGGAGAACCCTGACTAATACACACACACATACACACACACACACACACACACACACGCATAGTCATACTACATGTCTACTATATGTCAGGCAATATGCCAGATTATTTATGTCTGTTCAATTCTCATAAGTACATTACAATCTAGATATTATTCTCTCCATTTTATCGGTGAGAGAATTGAGACTCAGAAAGATTAGCTAACTTGATCACAGCTTACAAGAGACAGAGCTAGGACTTGAACTCAAGTCCATCTGACCAAGACATTGTGCTCAATTCCCAAAGTGATGACAAGTAACCAGGCAAAATGAAACAAATTAAGTGGCAGAACATGTGAAGGGAGAAGACCCACAAGTGTGGAATCATCTCCCAGTAACAATCAGCAGCAAAATCCTTTACAATCGGAAAAGACAGGCTGCTGGAAGAGACAGGGCTGCCCTGGCAGAGGTGAGCACAGTCCAGACCGCTCGCTCTCTCTGGCTCTGCCCATTCCCCGAGCTGCTCTGATGGGTTTTAGCTGATTCCAGACGTGCCCTGGAGGGAGAGAAGATTCATGGCAGCCCAAAAGGAGGACAATTAGGTTTCCCATTAGCTTCCTTCATGAGCTCATCACTGACCGTTTCTCTTTGTTGCAGTATTTTCGAAAATTATCCCAGACAGGTTTCTGGAATACATGGGACTTGGAGATTTTTTTTTTTAATGAAGGACATTCCACTGAGAGCAAGCCTCAAGGCTGACTCATCAGAGGAAGTGTGTTCTTGGGGTAATGCTGATGGATATGGGCAGCTGAATCCCAGCTCTGCAATTTTAATCTGGGAGAACGTGGGTATGCGGCAGTTCCCCAAGTTCATCCCCGGATCTCCAATGCCTAGCTTAGAAAAGGATGGAAGAGGACTCTTAATCAGCCCCACGTCCTCTAGTCTTCCTTTCTCTGGCCACGCTCGTAGCTTTCCCCCAACACGTTTTTCTGCCAAAGGGAAACCTTTACCAGCTTTGACTGGCAGCTAATCTTGACGATTCCTTTGCTTAGAGTGCCCGAGGATGATGTCATGGGGCATTTTCGTACCTAGAGACGAGCATTTGATTATTTCAAGATTTGTATAAACCCCTCCACTCTCCATCATCTTAGATAATCCAGTGTTGACCAAACGGTTGTCTCCCTTGCTCTCTATGCTGTGAACATTTATTTCCAGCTTCCCCCAGATTTTCCACTGATGTGTTTGCAACCCGTATGTGTCTCAGCATCTCCAAATTTGACTCTGTTTTGTTTTTATTTCTCCCTTTGTATAGTCTTTAAGTGGTCCCCGATGGTGTGCGTATGTGATTTCATATCAAGAGAATGGTGTGGCCATAGCAATGAAGCATTAGGGTGTATCATAAATCAACCACAGTTTGGGGGAACGATAACACGTGTGATTTATAGGCTATTTCAGCTCTGATTTCCATATAGCTATTCTCTGATTCACAAGTATTCCTGGAGGAGTAGAAAGTAAAAGAAAGTACAGTGTGGGTGGTAGATTTCCTCCCCAGAAATCCATGATAGTCATCATCTCCATATAGAAGAGCACATACTCATGCTTTCCAAAGGATGAATGTTATCCATGGCAACTGGGAAACTGTCAGAGCTGGAAGAAGTGAGTCAACTAAACAGCATTTTCCCTTGACCTGGGTAAACCAAGACTAATTTCATATATTTGTCAAGAGAATTCGAAAATTGCCAATAATTTACGGCAGGGTAAAACCCCTAGATTTTAACCTAATCTATCAATATGTAAATTAAATATATAAAGGTTGATGATCAACGTTTGTTTACGTTAAGTGAAAGCAGAATATGTGCGTGATTTTACCGAAAGGCAGTTCTTTGCACACACACCACTTTTGGCCTGTTAGCCTTAGCTTGGGGGGACCATAAAATTTATCTTCCAAACTGGGATATTTTTAAGAGTGAAGGGAGGTGCTTTTAATTATTCCAGTCAACGGGGGCTAGTAGCCCCTGGCCACCTGGCGCCTGCTGTGAGCCTGATTGTTAGTCATAGTGATCTCCGTGTCACCTGCCCCTTGACTAGATCCTTCAGAAGCAGGGCTCAAGGTGCCTTGGTTTCTTTTAGTCAGAGGCCATTTTCTTCTCTGTTAGGGGCTAAAATACGTTTGTATGAAATAAAGGACACACTGATGCCCGAAATAAATTCACCCAGGTGCCTGGTATAAGATAAGCATTCAATAAATTATATTAATAATTATAATTTTAAATATTAAGTATACCCTATCATGGCTTAGAGGGCTAGCATCTTTTGCAGGTGCTCAAACTCAGTGATCTGGGCAACACTTTAAAATGTTTTATTTTCATTTTCTTACTGGAGCTCTTTTTGTTTTTCAAATGTAATCTTACCTAGAACCCCAATATATAAAAGCGATAAAAACAATTACGTATGTGTTATTGGAGGAAAGCTCTCCGGCATCTGTAGTACTCCCAAAAGACAGATTCAGAGCCAAACACTTCACTTGGAGCAAAATTCAAACTCTACAAAGCTAAATAAGCCCTGATTAAAATGTTAAGACATCAACTAAGCATGATTTGGAGAGAGAATCCCAATATTTTGGGGGAGTTCAGAAGTGCATTACGGGTGAATTGAAAAGAAATACCGGGCATTCACTAGGTTTTTGGTTTTCTTTCAAGTTCAATGCGTACAATACAGCAAGTTGAGTCCTGAGTGATTCCTTCAACTTCAGAGACAGAACAGAACAGGTAGAGGAAAAGACCTCTGCTATTTGCAGCATTTATCTTCAGACTCCTTCAGACCCAAGAAAACAGTCAGTGGAAAACAGATTTTCTGAATGAGCCCTATGATATTTTTCTTAAACTTCTCCTTCTGTCTGGCCTGCCAAGTCCTTGCTTCAACCCTCTAGGCTGGGTTGATAGCAGTTGTTCTTTCTAATGTTGGCTGAAATATAAGTAGGTGCTTCCATTTCACTGTGATGCTAGAAGATCCCGCAAGATGTTCCTGTTACAGATCGTGAGAGTTGGAGCAAAGATTTGGATTGGTTGACTCATTCTAGGAGAAGCTTCTTTCCCAAGTTCCACGAAGTTCCACAAAGCCAGAGCTGTCTGCAGTGGGTCTAGGCTAACATCACAACAGAGCCACACCCAGAAACTTGCCAGGCTCAATGCTCCTGGAAGCAGTTGCTGAATGGCTAGGCCACCCCGAAGCTTCTCTCGCATCCCACACACTCCTTTCTGTCTCAGTGGACCTTGGAACATCACTGTGTTAGTCATCTATTACTGCAAAACAAATTACCACGAACCTAGGTGACTTAAAACAACATGCACTTATTATCTCACAGTTTGTATAGATCAAGAATCCAGGCACAGCTTAGCTGGGCCCTCTGCTTCAGACTTATAAGGGTGCAATCAAGGCACGAGCCCGGGTTGGAATCTCATCTGAAAGTTCAACCAGAGAAGGACTGGCTTCCAAGCTCATGTGGTTGTTGACAGAATTTCATTCAGGAGGATTGTGCATTGATGGCCTTAGTTCCTATCTGGCTGTCGGCAAGAGGTCATCCTCAAGACCTTGCCATGTGGCCTCACCACTAGGTCAACTCACAACATGGCAGCTTGCGGCATGAAAGCAAGGACGCAGGTCAGAGAAAGACAATGTGAGAGAGATATCACAATCTTTTATAACCTGATCTTGGAAGTGACATACCACTACATTTGCCATATTGTGTTGGTTGGAAGAAAGTCATAGGTCCTGCCCACACCCAGTGGGAGTGAGTACCAGGAGGTGGGGAGTTCTGGGGGTCCTCTACGAGGCTACCTGCCACTATCACTGTCTGCTGTTAGGGACTCATATGAAGCAGAGGAAGAATTCGAGGTCAATGCATTTCCAAACAGGCATTCAAGTCCTATATCTCTAAACCACTCTCCAGTCTCCCCATAGACCATGGGGAGAGACCATAAGTCTTCTCTGTCTTCTTCAAACACACCATGACTACAAGCTTTATGGCCATCATGCCTGCTCTTCTCACCGCCTAGAAAGCTCTCCTCTCAACTCTACCCAGGCCCCTGTTGAGATGTCATCTTTCCTTGAAGTCCTAATGTGTTTACCTGTTGGATACTTATTTATTGAGCTCCTACTACATGTTAGGCATTGTCTGGAACCCTACCCCACAATCTGTAACCTCGAGGAATTCTCTATTTAGTGGAAGAGACAAATAAATAACTAGTCCTCAGCACACCCTATTGCAAGTACTGTGAGAGAGATAAGCACAGGGTGCAGAAGTAGTAAACTAGGGGTGTGACATGGTTGGATGAAACCCACTAATCTGCCCATAAGTTGAAGTCAAACTCCTCAGCTTGGCACAAAAACCCTTCACAACTGGTACTACTTCATCCCTCTTTTTTCTCACTATATAGTCCAGTCACAATGAGGAAAAATGAGTCAGATGTGGTGTCCGTGCTGTGCTTGTCCATACTCCCTTCCATGCATTGTTCTCTCTGCTAAAAACATTACTTCTTTCTTGTTGAGCTTGTATGCATCCTTAAAAGAGTTAAATCTAATGCTACCCTGTCTTGGTCTGCTCAGGCTGCTATAGAAAAATACCATAGACTGGGTGGCCTAACCAACACAAATTTATTCCTCACGGTTCTGGAGGCTGGGAAGTCCAAGCTCAAGGTGCCAGCAGATTTGATTCTTGGTGAGGGTCCTTTTCCTGGCTTGCAGATAGCCAGTCTTCTTGCTGTGTTTCATATGGCAGAGAGAGGAAATTCTGGTGTCTCTTCCTCTTCTTAGAAGGGCACTAATCTCATCATGAGCGTCCCACCCTCATGACCTTATCTAAATCTAATTACCTCCCAAAGTCCTCATCTCCAAATATCATCTCACTGGGGGTGGGGGTAGAGCTTCAACATATGTACCTGGAGGGGACACAAATATTCAGTCCATACAACTCCCCTTTTTAGAAGCCTTCTCTGAATCCCTAAAAACTTAAGTAGCTACACACACTGTGCTTCCATAACCCTTTGTACTTAACTTGAGTAGCATGTGCAGCAAGTATTATCATTGTGAACATGAGTCTTTTATAAACTGCGAGTGCCTTGGTGGCAGACTGTGAGTCTTCCTTGCTATCTCCTCTGTGAGTATAGGGCAAGGTGACCACCCAGCAGTGGTCAGTAAACACTTGGGAAGAGCACATAAAAGAGCAGAGAAGCCCTTCCCTAGCACTCAAGCTATTCCCCACTCACCTTGACTTTTCCTTTCGGCTCATGTAAACACCAGCTGAACTTCTGGCTGCCTGAATCTCAGCGGGAATGTTTGCGGTACTCGGCCATCCTCTAGTTGGTGAGAAGTTCCAACATGTCCACCCAGAAATTAGAAACCTGAACACCCCTGACTCTTAGAGTATTTCGTATGTTATGGTCTTTGAACCCCAGTCTGAATTGCATACATCTGTCTTCAAAAGAACTTAAATTCCAACATGAAAGTCAAGGAGGAAAATAGCATCCTCGCTTTCAGAAGGCGGGTTCCCATAGTGTGAATTTCTCTGTCTGGTTAGGATTGCTTCCCTATGTTCGAACACCCAGGCTGATGATGTTTCACTCAGTTATCAGTGTTCTTAAAGGAACTGCTTTATTGCCAAGTTTCTCTGTAATCTTTAAAGCACAAACTTACATTACGATGAACCATATTTTAAATGAAATCTCCAATGTACTTCAGTGTAGTGAAAACTTGTCTTTTACAAAGCTCTAAAATAAAATTTAATATATTTTAGAAAGGCTCACTACATGATTATTTCTAGTCTTTTAACCTAGTCCCTAATATTGACTGTGATCATAAAAATATCGGTAACAATAACTACCATTTTGAGCGTTTATCATGTGCCAAGAACTATACCAGGTATTTTCTACACAGATCTGTTTGGTTTTTGCCATTTTATTCTCTAAAACCATCTGACCTGGATATAACTAACATACTTTGTAAGCGAGAAAATTTAGACTCAAAGAAGTGTCTGAGGGCAGACAGAGAAGACATAAATTTGGGGGGAACCAGGAAGAGGCCTCAGTTCCTAGCTGACTGTTGGTCAGAGGTCATCCTCAGTTTTCCTATCCCATTCTGTCTCCTGACATCCAATCCTTGGGGATAAAGTCTTTTGTTCCCAATTATAAATGAGTCAGTGCACCTGAGGCTGCAGAATCCGTAACTTACGACCACACTAAGATAGACCCTAATAATTGTGTCCTTCTTAGGAGAGATTTCAATAAAAAGGGGTGGGAGGAAGGACAGACAATGGGAGGGACATCAAACCAAGGACCCTGGATGACTAAAGGGATCCCCTCATCCCCTGTTAGAAAATGACCCAGACGACTAAGCTTTGTTGGACCGAAGAGGAGAGCAGATCAATAACTGGGACCGTCGCCTACAGTCTAGTCCTGTTATTCATTCCTTCGGCAAGTACTGCTGTGCCTAGCTATTGTATAGGATTAGATAACACGCCTAACGTAAACAAATACCCCTCGACATCTCACATGGAAGTTTTTAAGTCACCAAGTGCTTCAATAAGTCAACATTCTTTTTCTACACTTGTGGCTTAAAATCTCCTTATATTATTCCAAAAAGAACAATGAACACAGGTAAATAATTCGTTCTCAATTTTGCAGCATCTGAGGGTAGATCCCTATAGACACCTCCAACCCTCACACCCCTTCTCTTTGTGTAACTGAGGCCACTTGGGCTCACCCTAGGCTCTCAGGCCACTCCAGAGCCACTGAAAAGTGGATTGCAGGAGGCTTTAGTTCAATACATGAAATCTGACACTGCTCAGAAGAGGAGCCTTCTACCCTGCCCCGTGACACAGCTCTCACTCCCTAGCACTGTTCTGATAAAGGCATGGCCCCCTCAGGACTGCTGGCATGCCCTTTGCTTTTCCTGTACCCCCTTTTGCAGTGGCTCTTCCCACTTGTTGTCATGCACCCCCCTAGCATGTCTTGGTTTTGCCTCTTCTCGTGAGAACACGTAGCGACGTGGCATCCATCACCCCATTCCCTGCTTTCATTGACAAAAGAATGGACAAATACCCTGACCTCAGAGCTGCTTTGTATTTTGTCCTTAAACAAAAAATTAAACTTTCTTCTTTAAGTGGAAAAGAAAAGCTTCCAGTTAACAGAAGGTTCTGAATGAGACTCCTAATATTCTAATACCAAAACCCTGAATGGCCAATGAATATTTGCCAGTGTTGATCTGAAACCCACAGAACAGACATTCCAGGTGTGGCAAAAGAGCAAATGCCACGAATGCCAGGATTTTCTAGAAGCTGGAAACTAATTAATGTCTATAAAACTTTGAACCATACAGATTCTCCTCATCAGAAAAAAAAGAAAGAACAGAATATACAGACGTTCATCCTCAATACCACAGTTATATTTAGGTCATCTGAAATAGACTGTCAGACAGATAAATAGACAGACAGATAGATAGACATGTAGACAGATGGTAGATAGATAGATGAGAGATAGATAGAAAATAGATATGATGGTTGGAGGGAAGGAGGGAGGGAGGGGGGGAGGGATGGGCAGGTAGATAAATAGGTAGATAGGTGTATAAATTGATAGATGGATAGATAGATAAACTGGTGATTAGTTTTGTTTGAATGAACCGACACTTCCTTCTCCACGACTACCCGTACTCAGAAGTCATCATAAAAAGGGATCTGACGCTACAGACCAGCTAAACATCGGAAAGGAGATTTCAGTATGAGAAGCTGTGGCATTCTCTCCTTGTGCAGTCACCAGCCAGATGGTAATACGGATTCTGAGGAAACAGATGCGCTACTCATGGGACGGGTCCACTCCTCCTAAAGACGTGGGTAGAACCAGAGCCCCGGTCATCAGCAGCCCTCTAACTCTTCCTGACTCTGGACCCCTCAAGGAGCAGAGGATTTATTCTGTCTGCCCTGCCTGAGAAATCAAAACCAACAGAAATTGGCAAAACAGAAATGAGGCCAGCGGAGGAATTCAGCTACCTACTTTCTGAGAGCCAGGCAAGGAGGAGTATGTCTGATTCCCTCCCTCCCATCCTGTCCGGCCCTCCAAAGGCTGGCCAAGGCCCATTTGGAGTGAAGAAAGACAAAGCATCTCTGGGAAGGAAGGTGGGAGAGGTGCTGACAGTGAGTTATAACTTGCCCGCACAGTAAAGGTGGCAGTGAAGGGGGAAAATCTGAGGGGCAGACCCCGGGGAGGCGTAGATGATGAGAAAGTAAGCCAGGGAGGAGCAGGGTGGGAGGATGGAGGGTGTTTTGCATTAGCTTAATAGAGGCAAAGTGGAAAAGGGAAAGGAATACACAGGTCAGAGGATATAAGCGCCACATAAAATCCAAGAAACTGCTCTACCTCAGGATGAGGAGCGGTTGGCCAGCTATGAACCTCTCACCAAGATGACATGTGAGCTTTCTTCCTTAGGGAGCCCAAAGGGAAGCGTGGGGAAAGCCAGCTTCTGTTTGTGCAACTCTGTTCAAAATATCTCACACAGCCTCAGATCAGCCTCCACTCTGGAGTCCTCTTTGTGGAGACAGGGGCATTCACAAGAAAATGTCTACTCCTCTCTTGACTGACCCACGGCAAGAATGCAATTCCATGCCAGTGTAGGTGATAAATAGTGGCAGTATTCTTTAAGCACTTATTAGATGCCAGACATCTACACCCTGTGAGGTAGGCATTCTTATCCCCATTTCACAGATGAAAAGATTGAGGTTTGGGGATAAGAAGTCACTTGCCCAAGTTTCCATAATGAAAGAGAAGCAGATCAAAGTGTGAATACCAGTAACCCCAGCTGCACTAAGTTCCAAGGAGTGTGTTTTTTCCATTACACTCTTGTCTCTGAATTAAAAGCAGGAAGGGGGCTGAGAAAAAGGGAGGAGACCAGAGTGGCATGGGGACAGTTTCTAAACGACTACTAGTGCTTTATCATTTTAACACAGAACAGGAATAGGCAGTGCTCTTGGGAGATGATTTTCCCTGAGTCTTACACATCCTTGCACCTCTTGTCAGCAGGGGCACTGACTGACTTTGTTATGTACCATCTTCTAAAGGATACCCAGCACACAGATTTGGAAGATAGAGATAATATCTCCCTTGGGAGCAATGGGCAGCCTGCTTACTATCTAGCAGGAAAAATCCGCTTCCTCTTCTGTGACATACCCTACAACTTGTGTATGTGTCACGTGGCCCCCTTTGCATTGCCCCGTGAGTGCCAGGGCAGGGGGAGATGACACAAACACGAAGCTCATGCTGGTTGCTATGCCAGGAATCACAAAGTCCTTTGTCGCTGACCCAGGAGTATCACGTTTTCTGCCAACATCCATGAAACCTGGACAGACTAACTTGTTAGCTGGCAAGTAGAGTAATATATCAGACTCCACAGCACTGGAGGCTTCATAGAGCAGCAGGGAATGGACAGAGAAATCCAGACGAATCCTACTTGTCTCATGGCACCCAGACAGAGTTCAGATGCTCCCACGTGGCACACCAGTAGGCATTCTGGTACCTCGTGCATCCTTGGGCAGTGCAACCTGGGAAATATCTCGAATGCTAATAAGCCATTCCCACCAGGTCCCAGTTCCTGAGTGAACACCACGATTCCCTAGGCTGCCATATATCTATAATGGGGTACGTGACCAAATGCTTGAGAATGGCAGACACCTCTGAGAGCCTTATGCACATGATTTCATTGAATCTTCAAAAGAACTCTGTGAATTAGGAATTATTGCTCTCAGAAAGGTAAGTAACTCATCCAAGATCACACAGCTAGTGCCCAAGTCTGTCTGAATCCATGCCTGCAATTAGCATCCTAGAAGACTCTCTTTTCCTGCCAGCAGTGAATTCATCACTCTTCTTGAAACATATTCCCTTTCAATTCTTTAAAACAATTCTTTAGACGAGAAACTATGCACTAATAAGAAGGAGCAGTTGCCATTCAGGATGGGAAAAAAAAAACTTAAGTTAACGAGGAACACTTGTTCAAGGAAAGACGCACTCTGGGGCAAGTGAAACTTTTTTTCCTTAATTATCTGAGGTCCACGTTAGGGTAATCCAAACCACCCCACAGAGAGGATGCAGTCTGCAGAACCCCAATTTTCCCCCTCTTCTGACCCTTTTGGAGGGAAAGAAGATGTGAGGCCAATAAAGGCACTGAGAATGCCTTTTTCTGGGCCGAGAGATATAACCCAGCCCCTCAGCTCACGCTATAGTCAGCACTGAGGCCAGGCTGCAAAGACAGGCCTGCTCGCTGCTTACGTGCCTACTAGGACAGAGGGATGGCCAACCTTCAAGACGTCTGGCAAAGTCACCTTTGGTGAAGAAGCACTCTGGAGTCCTTCTGGAAGAGTGGAATGTGTATAAACACTATGGAAAAGAATATGGGATCCCTCTTGTGCCTGTCACCGGCTCAGGGATTCAGGAGAAGCCCCCTCCCAGCTCAGAGATGGTCAATTCACCAGTAGGAGTCCTTGGCTTTCATAGATTGCGATCAGTTGTGAGAATCACTGCAAATAATGAGTTACTGTATTTACCTGAGGGTTGCCCTAACACCTAGCAAACTACAACCAACTCAGTGTTAAAGCAACAGAAATGTCTTCTCTCACAGCTCCGGAGCCAGAAGTCCAAAATTAAGGTGCTGGCAGAACGATGCTCTCTCTTTCAGCTTCTGGTGGTGGCTGGTAGTCCTTGGCACTCCTTGGCTTGCAGCTACATATCTCCAGTCTCTGATCCATCATACATGGTTCTCTTCTCTTTGTGTGTCTGTGTCTTCACAGGGCATTTTCCTCTGTGTGTGTCTGGCCCCTTTTTCTTTAGAGTCTCTGTTTAAATACCACCTACTCTGTGAAGCTTTCCTGCATACCTCCTTCATTCTCTACCTGGGTAGCTTATTTGTCTCTTTGGTCAGCATTTCTTTATTATAATTGGTTTCTGTCTTTAAGGACCATCACCTCCTACCTCACTGGTGTGTAAACTATATGTGGGCAGAGGTTTTACTGTGCTTTTCTTACAGTACCTGGGATGTAGTAGAAATTCAATTAATACCTATTAAATAAGTGAACGTATGAAGGAGATGGTTTCATAAGTCAGAGAAAGTGGGATGTACTTACAGCCAGCACTGGGATGACTCCAACCACCAATAGGCACTGCTTAGAGCGTGCCATCGCTTACACCTTAAGCATTGATACTTTGTCCTATGGAAGAATGTGGGCTTTGGAGTCAGACAACTGGGGTCCTACAGCTGGCCCTTCCCCATAGCTCCTCTGTGACCCTAAGCATGTTACTTAGCCTCTCTGAGATGCTGTATAATATGGATGTGTGGTTCTGACTTCATGAGATTATTGTATAAATTATTCATTTAACAAACATTTGTTGAATATCTTGTTGGGCGCCATGATAAAATAGGATAAGGCCTATACAGTGCTTACCCAAGTTTCTGTCATGTCGGAGGTGTAGGTTAAGTGGCATTTTGCTCAGCTGAATACCCAATATGTGAAGACAAATGAGGAGATCCACCAGGTGTAGTGTGAAGATGACCAGAGAGACCAAATGTCCTGAGCATCCTTTCTCACTAAAGGTGCCCCACTCTGCCCACCCACTGTGACCACAGAAGTTTCTACTCAGCAGCTGGTGAAAAGAGGGTATGAGGGGTAAGTGGGAAAAAGAATGTGAGAGAATATTACCCAAGTGAGGCATCATCTGTCACCATTCTCTTGGGGGTTTTGGTACCTCATCAACTCCTGAGGTACCAATCCTATCAGGCAAAGGTGAGGGCTGGGAAGGTTGCAAGGAGAGGTAGAAAAGCGCAGTCTTCAAAGTCAACATTGGGTATGAAGTGAGTTTCTGCCACTTACACGCAGAGCATGGGCAAAGAACCATATTCAGAGAGGATATTCATTTGGGGGTACCATGGAACACCTACGATATGCCTGCCATATTCTTTGCTGAACACTCTACTACGTTAAGTCCCATCGTCCTCCCATCAACTCTTTGAGTCAGGAATTAATACCCCCACTTTGCAGATGTAGAAAACGAATCCTGTGAAATGTCCCAAGGACAATCAGCCACTAAGTAGAGCAGGGGGTGGAACTAACCTCTGTCTGCATTCCTTCTGCTTCCAACACTCCACATCCCTCCCATATCCAAGATTCCTGGGTGTGGGGTTTTTCAACCATAAGCAGGCCAAAGTTCTAACTGGGTTGTTCAGTGTGGAAATGTCTACATGGCCATTTTTATCCCATCCCTTTATATAGGACACAGAGTTATTTGAGTTTATTGGCACAGGGAAATTTCTGAAATGGCGTTGCCCTCTTATATGACACCATACGATCAAAACCATACTAATGAAATAACGTTTTATCTCTGGGGTGAAAGAAGGAAAACCTTAATGTGGTGAAACCAGACCAGAGTTTCTCAACCTCAGCACTATTGAAACTTGGGGCTGGATAATTCTGTTTTTTCTCTTTTTACCATCTTTATTGGAGTATAGTTGCTTTACAATGGTGTGTTACTTTCTGCTTTATTACAAAGTGAATGAGCTATACATATATCCCCATATCTCCTCCATCTTGCATCTCCCTCCCACCCCCGCATCCCACCCCTCTAGGTGGTCACAAAGCACTGAGCTGATCTCCCTGTGCTATGCGGCTGCTTCCCACTAGCTATCTATTTTACATTTGGTAGTGTATATATGTCCATGCCACTCTCTCACTTCGTCCCAGCTTACCCTTTCCCCTCCCCGTATCCTCAATTCCATTCTCTACGTCTGCGTCTTTATTCCTGTCCTGCCCTTAGGTTCTTCTTTTTTTAGATTGCATGTATGTGTTAGCATACGGTATTTGTCTTTCTCTTTCTGACTTACTTCACTCTGTATGACAAACCCTAGGTCCATCCACCTCACTACAGATAACTCAATGTGGTTTCTTCTTATGGCTGAGTAATGTTCCATGGTGTATACGTGCCACGTCTTCTTTAGGGGTTGGATAGTTCTTTGTGGGAGGGCGGCTGTCACACACGTTGCAGGATGTTTAGCAGCATCCCTGGCCTTCACCCACATACTAGAAGCACCTCCTCCCCCAGTTTGTGATAATGAAAAATGCCTGCACATATTGCCACAGGTCCCTCGAGAGGGGGCTGGTGAATATCACCCAGTTGTGAAACAGTAAACTAGACGAACACGGGTCCAAATTCTTAGTCTACAATTTTCATGGCTTTGGGAAAGTTACACACTCGCCTTGAAACTCTTTCTCATGTATGGAATGGAGATATTAACTCCTGTCTTGCAAGGTAATTGTGCCAAGATAATGCATGCAAAGCACATTGTATGTGGGTCCTCAGAAGATGCTCAGTACATACTTAGAAAAATAAGAACTTATTTTTTAAGACTCATGATGAGCTTTCATAATGCCCACATCTGAGGATCTTGTTTCCTTTATCCCTGTAGAAGGTGAGGTACACGCTTCAAAATTGCTGCTGCCCATTCCATACAAATTGACCTTGAATATTTATGAATAATATCTATCAATTATATTATGCCCATTATCTCCTTTTAATCTTTTTAAAACCACTTTATGGAGGTATGATTGACATACAAAAAGCTGTACATATTTAATGCGTACAACTTGATGAGTTTGGAGATAAATATATACCCGTGAAACCATCACCACAGTCTACGCCATTAACATATCCATCGCGTCCTAAAGTTTCCTTTTAATCTTTACCACAGTCCTACAAGGATCGTGGTTGCCATCACCATTTTAAGAACAAGGAAGCAGTTTTAGAGACTTCTTTAAGTAACCTACCCAAGATCACACAGCTAGAAAAAAGGGTTCAAATTCTGACTCTACATCCCAAGATATTTGCTAGTATCTTATCATACTTCCATACATATCCAAGAGGCACGTCCTGAATTCTGTACTGAGAACAGGCTCTTCCGCTGAGTTTACAAGGGAAAATAAGTAACTACCTTAGGTGGGATGAATACATTTTACATAAGGGGAAGAACAAAGGGTTATGAGAGCACAGAGGAGGCATATTTATCTCATCTGAAAGGTTCTAGAAGGCCTGCTAACAGAAAACATACAAAGAGAATCACGAGTTAGGAGAGAAACAGCCCAGATAAAGCTAACACACGTGCAAAGTCCTAGCACTGAGAGCACACATGCAAAGCCCTAGCACTGGAAGCAAACGTGATGGGCATACAGTTGGCCCTCCTATCTATAGTTCCACATCTGCAGATTCAACCAACTGCGGACCAAGAAGATTTGGGAAAAAATTCCAGAACCTTCCAAAAAAGCAAACCTTGAATTTGCCATGTGTCATCAACTACTTACATTGTATTTACAACTATTTACATAGCATTTACATTTATTAGGTATCACAAGTCACCTAGAGATGATTTATAATATACAGAAGGATGTGTGTAGGTTATATGAAAATATTATGCCATTTTATACAAGGGACTTAAGCATCTGTGGATTTTGGTATTCATGGGGTTGGGTGGTCCTGGAATGAGTCCCCCAGGGATAACTGTAGTTAAGAATGGATGAACTTTGGAGAGCAACGAGGGGAGAAGGCAGGGGTGAGATGGGAGGTAGGCAGGGGCCAGACAATGAAGGGATGTGTCTGGCTGGGGTGTTTAGAGCTCTTGTTCTGGGTCAGGGAGCTTCTTGCATGTTTCAACTTCCTCCTACATCCTACTTCTCACATTGACCCCCTAAAATCTCTCTCCAGTGGCTTAACGGGTTATAAAGAGCTCCATTTCTTTGTGAAGGCTGCTGCTATGAAGTTGACTTTCCACACTTTGGCAAATAGAAATGCTCTCCTGGTAAAGTTGATCCATGGTTACCAGGCCTTTTGGCCAAAAGACCTAATGAAGAAAGATGAACACGACTGCTGGACTTTATACAGGACCTGTGACAAGTCACACAGCACCAGCCTTTTCCCAGAAGCCTGCGTGAAAACAGATGCCTAGCTCAGCAAAGAGAGGCAGTGCTCCCGGCAGGCTGATGCTGGGGAAGGAAAATGGGCGTGCCAGTTTGGGGAGCTGGGGTGACACTGCGGGGATGACGCAGCAAGGGTTTATGAGACCCGATCTCTGCGGATCTTGGCAGACACTCAGAGGCCAAGGCTTCCTGAGGAGGAAGGTTCCTCGTCGGTACCTCCAGCTTATAAGGGTTTTTCATCAGAACCAGCAGACAGGCCTCCCTGTTCCTCACACTTTAAAACCTTCAAATAAGAAATGTCAATTACTTTTCAGACTTGAGAAACCTAAACTATCCAAATTGGCTGTTTTGCAACACGTATACATAGAACGTGGTCGCTGGGTTAAAGGCACGTCTTGTGGAGTTTTTTCTCGTATTCCCAGCATGTTGAACATAGTGGGTGTCTGGCAAACGACGGGAGCCAGGAAGTGAATCGTAATCCCTATGGCAGCCTAAAAAAATGTCTGGCCCATCTTTATTTTTCACAGGTCCAATCACCACTGATAGAAATATGAGGTATCCAAAGTATCTGTGGATTAACTATTCCCAAAGTATATCATGTTGCCTTGGTTCTCACGTTGAAAAGCGCAGGGCAAGTTGGAGAAAGATTTTCCTGGGGAAGGAGACAGGAACAAGTCTGAACATCAGAGAGGTCCATAAGACACACATACACACACACACACACACACACACACACCCACACACACACACACACACACACTGGAGTCACATATTATTCAAGTGTAAGATTTTTTAAGTCATCATGTAAGTAAATCACTTGTGATATAAAATTACCGTTGAAAAACTTCCTAAAGAAGGAAGGAAAGAGAATGCTGAGTAAGAGGGGAAGTAATGTCATGTAGCCGGGCTTGGAAGTGATATGTTGCTGACCATTAGGGACAAGGTGCCCGGATGAAAGTGAGCGGGGGAGGGGGAAGGTCAGAAGGTTCTAGTAGATTCTTCTCTGCTGCCCAACCAAACTTCAGGAGACGAGATGAGTTATTGGAGTTTCCACTGCATGTTTCCCAGTTTCCACTGATGACCACACACAATTTTAAGCTTATCTAATAAAAAACATCTAGAAGTTTCTCTAATTAAAAACCAAAGATACTCAAGAGATTATTCCTTTGTTACCCTGTAGTACAGACTTTGAAGAAAGGTTATGTTTGGCTGAATCTGGGGGCTGTAGAATCTACCTGACCTTCTTAGCAGGAAACACACAGAAAGTTGTGTAGTTAATTTCAGGGGTTTGTAGTCCTCTGGAAGTGCATCCACGGACCTTCCCGTAGAAAGAAAAGGTTTGTTAAGTAAATTAACTGTGTATAGGAAGCACTCTTTGAAGGAAGTAAAATTCCTGCCTCTAAACTTATTCTAAATAGTTTTTTTATGGATAAGTTCCCATTTTGATAAAGTTGCTAAAAAGGCTTATTGAATGATGTAAAGAGTCACCTCTGGGATTTTTATTCCCAATATTGCATCATAATGAGTAAGTAAGTCTACAGGAGAAGTTTCAAGGGAACCAAAAGGTTACACGAGTTTCTCCCTGGATGAACTTGGACAAGACATTTCCCCTTCTCAAAGTGCAGTTTCTTCATCTGTAAAGTAAAAGGATTGTGCCATATAACCTCTAAAGCTCCCTCCAGCTCCTGAGACAATGAATGCTCACAAGCCAGACCCTCTAGAAATTCTGCTACGTCTTCCCTGGAGAGAAATCAATGGTTAAACTCTGATCTTTATGTGAACAGAAGAGCAAAACCTTTCCTCAGACAAAGCAAGAAGGAACAGAGGCCTCTGTTTCGATGGAGAACTGAAAATAAACTAGTTGTCTCATTTTCCACCTCAGCCTCTCCTTTGAGAATTAGAAAGCTATTCTTGGGTTTAAAAAACTCCTCAAAATTATCAACACTGGCAGAAAATTAACCATAGTAAACTGCAAAGATCTCTCAAAGAGCCCAAGGAGAAGGCAGAAGCAGGTTCCTGTCGGTTCCCTGTTGGCCCCATTCCTCCTTCTCTTGATGATTACTTTTCTTGTAGGGTGAAGCCCAGCTAGGAATGCGTAGGAAGGGAGGAAGAAAAGGTGAGTCATCATTTGTTGGTGATTATTCCAGGCCAGGAATTGTGCATATGTGATTTCATTCCTCAGGGGAATTTGGTTGAAGGATGCGGAAACGAAGCCTCAGTGGCGATAAGAAACTTGCATAAAATTATACAAATAGAGAACATCAGGATAGAGAGGTCAACCCAGGTCTCTCTATCCCCAAGCCCCATGTACTTTTTTTCACTGAACCAGGCTGCCTCCATGAAGATCTGGTGTGTGACCCCTATGAAGATGTTTCTGCATCTGAAAGCGAAGATGACCTAATGTGTAACGCACGACTCGGAACTGTAACGTCCAACGCTACCCAAAGGGCCACAGGTGACGACGGCAAAGACTACAACAAGGGATGACACTGAAAACAGCATTGTTGGGGGGACAGCCAGCGTCACTCAAGGACAAAGCACACAATAAAGATGAGGAAACTGGGCCAGTCTTTTCTACGAACCAGCTATGAATCTTGAGTAACCACTTAACATACCAAGGCTCCTGTTCCTTTGCCTTTAAAACACAGAGGAGTGGTATCCTTAGACCCCTTCCTCACTGAGCCTTTGTGATCATGAGAATAATATATGTAAAGACACACTTGCAAGAACAAAGTAGTGCTTTATGACTGTGGGGTTTGAGAATTTTTAATGTACTTTCTGGATCTTTAGTTCTAGCCCACAGCAACTAACCAGATAGTTACCTAACCTAGCTATAATTCACTTTTGGTTGTTGTCTGTATTACCATACTTACTAAAGAATATAATAGGAAATAAAAATACAAACAGATTCAGATACTATTCCTTTAGTATAACCGTATGTCCCCTGACTAGTTAGCGCCCCAGTCATGAGTTTCCAGTTTCACCCAGGAGACAGAAACTTCTCTTCATTTCACGGTGAACTTCTTTTAGCCTAGCTCATATCGCTCTTTCATGCCTGGTTTCCAAATGTCAACTCGTAGTAAGAAATTAAAGCTAAGAGCGCCCTGTCACTTAGCTAACAAGCAGTGTTATGACTCAAACGGAGATCTGCTTGACTTAAGAGGTGATGCTCTTTCCACAAATGCTACCCTCTCCTACAGCAACGAAGAGCCAACATGAGAAAGAAAGCCTGAAATTCCACTTGTCTGATTAATGCAGAGTGCCTATCTGGAGATTTATCTTTGTTTTTCTACTAAATAAATGGTTACATTTCCCCAGCCAAGAATACACTGGGCTAATTAATAACAGCCCTCTTTCAAAGTCTACTATGTAGAAAAAAAATTCTATCCCCAGGGACCAATCCCTCACAATGGCCATGGAGAGACCAACTCAGGAGTTCCTCCCTAAGAGACCGTGGAGAGCAGCCACACATTTACATCCTATTGGCCATTCACACCTTAGCAAAGATTAGCACTGGTGAACTGTCAAGCAGAAAATAATATGGAATGAATGGAGGAGGAAAGGGGAAGAGGGAGGAACAGAGAAAGGGAGACAGGCTGGGAACGCAGGCAGGAACAGGAAGGGAAGGAAAGACAGGTTGAGAGCCTACTACTTTCCAGGTACTTTCTGGGTAACGTATACATGGCTTCACTTAACAACCTATAGTATTAAACTTTTGGCTCATTACTCACTATTTATGCAAATATTTTAGATCAACTTTACGAGCTATAACTTACATGCCGTAAAATGCTGAGTCTGGTTAGGTTATTCAACTAGGTAAGCATCACCATCATCGTGATAGGCAACACTTTCATCACCCCAGCATCCTCCCTCCTTCTGCATTTACAGTTAACTCTCTTAACCCCAGGTTCTGGCAATCACTAACCTGATTTCTCACTATATAAATTCACTTGTTCTGGACACGTCACCTAAATGAAATTATACAGTAGGTAGCCATTCTCATCAGACCTCTTTCACTTAACATACTACTGTTGAGCTCCTCTCATGTTGTAGCACGTCTCAGGATTTCATCCCTTTTTTCTTTCTGAATAGTATTCCATTACATGGATATTCCACATTTCGTTTATCCGTTCATCTGTTGATGAGTTAATTCCATTTTGGGGGCTATTACTAGTAAAGCTTCTATGAACATTTATATACAAGTGTTTGTGTGAACCTATGCTTGTGTTTCTCTTGGGTGAATACCTAGGAGTAGCATTGTTGGGTCGTAGGGTATGTGAATGTTTACCTTTTCAAGAAACTGTCACACAGTTCTCAAAAGTGGGTGCACCATGTTACACGCCCAGTCTCCCTTTTTCAACCCACTAGCCAAAGAAAATATTTTGATTATCAGCCTAATATCCTCTTCCCCTTTTTCTTGCTCATCAGAGGTTAATTTGAGTTAAACGATAAAGTGCTGAAAGGAAAGAGCTAGAAAGAAGAAAGTGCTGAGCATATTTGGGATAGAAAAGGATTCTTTCCCTCCAGTGCATGCCTTCCGTCACGTACACACATATACAACACACACGCATAGACCCCCAACGAGGGGAGTTAAGAGAAGGATGCTGAAGTGTACAAAGGAGAGTGACTGGAAGAGGAAACAGGATTAGTAAGTGTAACTGTGGGCTGTGTATTTGGGCTCTGTTCAGTGTCCTTCAGCGGATACCAGTAATGCCTGTGCCTGTGCGTGATAAACTGTGATTCCTGAAGGTGGCGCTGCCACAAGACCGAATCGTATGAGCTTCTGGATTGGGAAGGGCCCCATACGGATGAGGGAATCAGAGCTCAGCAGAGCTCTGATTGATTACTTGACAGTAAAGCAAAACACAGCACAGTCAGATCTGAGTCCCAGGATGGCCTCATTATAAGCAGAAGTTGGGAACCTGGTCCCTACCCTTCACAAGCTGCCCCCATCCCCGACCAGCCCGGCGTGGAGTTATGCTTGTACTTCAGTGTAACGGAGCACACATCACAGGATCCTTACAGCACCTGAGTAGCAGTATTTTCATGATTAGTTTCTCTACAGACAAGGCTGATAGCCAGTAGGCATTGATAAGTCTGCACCCGTTTTTTACGTATTGAAATACTTCTGTACCTGATGAAAACCAAATAGTTTGATAAAGAGCCATTTCCTCCAAGGCTTTTCACCACACTCTAGAGCCTCTAGCTGCCCCAGCTGCCCCAAACATCTCCATGTGATCCAGCAACCAAAGGCTTGAAGCCTGGCGCAGATGGCCCCCACGATTCCCACTCCCCAGAGATGTGACCTTCATCCATTCTGATTGGTGCCCATGTCACACCAGTTGTTAAATATTTTAACCATCGCCACTTTCTAAAGAAAATTTTTAGAAGACATTTGATTTCACACTACCTATTTCCTTGACATCTCCGGCCCATGTATTCTTTTCTATTCTTATAGACACTGCCGCTTACCTAGAATATAAGTGAGCTGTTCATGGTTATAAAAAACATAACAGCCACTATCATTCATTAAGTACCTACTGTATTCTCTTTATGGGCACAATATCACCTAGTCCCCAAAGAAACCTAGAGAGTGGGCATTTTTGCCCTCATTTTTTTAAGAGACTGAGGCTCGTACAAAATATAAATATAAGTAACGTCCTCAAAACCAACATCTGGGGCTCTTTCATGTGGAGTCTTTCTACCATGCCTCATTGTCTTTCCTGATCTGAGTAATGGAAGCCATTTAAAACTAACTTCTCAATTAAAACTATGAGAACCGTTCTCAAGTGTTCCAATTCACTTAAAAATGCTAACCACCTCTCCTTTTAAGATGTCATCTTTAATGGGTTTACCAACTCATGATAAAACTATGAACACATCCAGACTCTAACCTGGCAAGAGCCTGACCACTTCTCACCACAGTGGGGACCGTAATCACACGTGCTGGGAATGTGGAGTCACCCCCTTTAAGCACCACTCGAATAAAATCATTCACTTTTACACTCCCACTCTTATATTCATGCTTTTTATTTATATTCTCATCCATCATTTTTTCATGCTTTTATTCTCTCTTGTTATAAAATAATACATAGATTTAATGGAGACAGGCTTTGTCACAGTAAGAGGCCTGGATTTAGTGGTTTCTGTGGGGGGAGTTATTGGGGATAACTAATTGAAACCAAAGTGCATTACCATTCCTTGCCTGCAACAACAAACACTAGGTCTTCAAAGGCTGACCAAGTTTCCACTGATTCCCAACAATAGCAGTTGTCATTTTCAAATGATGGTCCTTTTGAAACGCCAAGCGGAGTGAAGAAAAAGTGTGTGCTATTGCTGATTAGACAGGAATATGACTTGCAGAGGCCTATGTTACTCTCTTGTCTGCAAATTTTCTGCCCTGATTAATTACAAAGAGTGCCAGAGTGTGTTGACGTTAGTTAAAAGCATTTGCTCTTTCCAGCCTGTCGTTATACCCGAATTAAGGATTCCTGTGTCGAGGTGAGGTCAGGAGGGTTCAGATCTGTTTTTCACTGATAAATCTTTCTGCCCCATAAGGATTAAAGGAACCCAAGGCTTTCATATGTAAAACGAATACATGATCGCCTGTGTGTATATGTCTCCATGATCAAAGAGCGCTCAGCCAAGTGGGAATGCCTCAAAGAGATAAGTAATTTGTTCACTACAAACATTACAATTATCTATCCCTCTGCAAAGTACTGAGAATAAATTCTCTAATCAGAGTTAATTAGCAGCCTTGTTGCTTTGGGTTTCGCTGACTCGTTTTCTTAAAGGCACATGAACGTAAAAAAATTACACGCCTTTTCCGCGCCAACTTCTTAAATTCTGAATTAGTTGGAGTAACTGCCCACTCATTAGCTTCAACCCATTTCCTCCCATTTGATGAAATCAACTGAATAAAATTCACTGAGCTGTTCCTCCACACTCACTTACTCTTCCACGCTTTTACTGGTTGCCTCCCTACTCCGTGTCAGGAGCGTTTTTGAGGGCTTAATGCCCTCAAATTCACAATCCGACACAGGGAGCATAAAGAGGAATGAGCCGGGGTGCTCTGGAAGCCAAAGGAGAAGAGGGGGGATGGAAATGACCTCTCTCCGGAGGTGAGAGTCAAGGTCGGTTTGGAAGAACGAGCAGGAATTTTGTAGGTTTATATGAGGAAGGAGGGCATTTCGGGAAGACGAACAACAAAGCCACGTGAAACAATAATGACCACAAACATTTATTCAGGGCTCTGTGCCATAAACTCTGCATATTCTAATGCATTGAATCTTCACCCAAAATGCTATAATGTAGGTTCTATTATTATATCTTTGTAAAGATGAGGAAACAGAGGGTGGAGAAGATGAAATAACTAAAACAAGACACAGATTTGGTAAGAGGTGAAGTCAAGATTTGAACCCAGGCCATCTGACGCCAGGGTCTGTATGTTATACCAACTAGGTGCGCGTGCCCGCACACACAGAAAATATGTGTCTTCAAGGGAGTCCTGGTCTATTGGCTAGGTGAGGCATAGACACATTGAATTTTTCCTGCATGTCATATGTTTTCTGCATCAAAGAGCTCTGCAAAGAAAATGCAAGAACCACTTGTTTCCAAAAACAAGAAAAGGGCTTCCCTGGTGGCTCAGTGGTTAAGAATCTGCCTGTCAAGGCAGGGGACACGGGTTCGAGCCCTGGTCCGGGAAGATCCCACATGCCTTGAAGCAAATAAGCCCGTGCGCCACAACTACTGAGCCTGCGCTCTAGAGGCTGCAAATCACAACTACGGAGCCCGTGTGCCAAAACTACTGAAGCCCACGTGCCTAGAGCCCATGCTCCGCAACAAGAGAAGCCACCGCAGTGAGAAGCCCGCGCACCACAACGAAGAGCAGCCCCCGCTCGCCGCAACTAGAGGAAGCCCGTGCGCAGCAACAAAGACCCAACACAGCCAAAAATTAATTAATTAATTAATTTAAAAAAACAAACAAGAAAAAACACACAGAAATGCTTCCCGAAGAACCTGATGCATGGGAAGTGTCTGACTCAGGGGCCGTGCCCCCCCTGCCCCTCCAAGCCAGCCTCCTCCACAAGATCTTCCAAATCCCTCCCACCTGAGAGGCTCCTTCTAATCTTTGGTGCTACGTGGGACATGGACAGTCAAGGGTGGGGGGTCGTGATTATTTTCTCATACCATTGCAGTTAATAGTGATGAACAACTAGAGTGGACTGTGCTCTCTCACTCACATGAAGAAAGCCTGGGATTAAAAAAAAATGTTCACTCAGATTTGCCTTTACAATTGTGTAGAGTTCAAAATCGTGTTCTCACACCAACAGTCTGGTGCCTGAGGAGTAGCTTATTATTATATTAGTCATCTGTTTTTTTAATGCTACTTTCTCCTTTCATCCTCCCAACAGCCCTCCAAAATATGCATTATTATCTCTGAGAAAACTGATGGCTACAGAGTTTACGTGACTTGTCATATTCATATCCTCCTAGTACTAACAGGAGACAAGATTTGAAACCAGAATTTTTTTTAAACTGTGGATCCACAATGTTAACCATTCCCTCTCAAGAAGTTTTCCATCAGTTTTAAATAATTTGGAGATGGCAAAATCCAAGCCATTTTCCCTTCAGTTATTTTAGGAAAACAGCAGTAGAGACTAACTTTGGAGTAAAAGCCTTTTTTTAAATTGAAGTATAGAACGTTGTATTAGTTTCAGGTGTATAGCAAAGTGATTCAGGTATATATATGTATATATATTATTTTTCAGATCCTTTTTCATTATAGGTTATTACAAGATATTGAATATAGTTCCATGTGCTATACGGTAAATCCTTGTTGTTTATTTTCTATATAGTGGTATGTATCTATTAATCCCATACTCCTAACTTATCCGTCCTCCTACTCTTTCCCCTTGGGTAACCATAAGTTTGTTTTCTATGTCTGTGCGTCTATTTCTGTTCTGTAAATAAGTTCATTTGTATCATTTTTTTAGACTCCACATATAAATGGTATCATATGGTATTTGTCTTTCTCTGTCTGTCTTACTCCACTTAGTATGATAATCTCTAGGTCCATCTGTGTTGCTGCAAATGGCATTATCTCATTCTTTTTTATGGCTGAGTAATATTCCACTGTATTATATGTGTACCACATCTTCTTTATCCATTCCTCTGTTGATGGACATTTAGGTGGCTTCCATGTCTTGGCTACTGTGAATAGTGCTGCTATGAACACTGGGGGTGCATGGATCTTTTTGAATTATAACTTTGTCTGGATATATGCCCAGGAGTGGGATTGCTGGATCATAACGTAATTCCATGTTTAGTTTTCTGAGGAACCTCCATACTGTTTTCCACAGAGGCTGCACCAATTTACATGGGGAGCTCATTCTGATGTGAAACGAGCCTGTCTTCTCCACTTCTGGACATATAAAAGCCCTGTGTGGGCTCTCTGAAGTGTTGCTGGAAATGGTTAAATTCAGGCTTTACCATTTTCTCCCCAATTTTCTACATAGTCATCCAAGTTACATATTCATCAAGTTATATGCACTCATAGGTGCACATTTGTTTTGAAGCTACAGCAAAGCTGTAGTGTAATTTGGGCATGTGAATAATTTCTACACAGCTCTGCCAGAAGAGAAGAGACAAGTGTTGGACTTGATGAACGTGTTGTCACTATCTCTTTTGCGCTAAGAACCTAACATTATATTGCTGGACAAGGGACCCACTGATGCAACCCTTTGGGGTTTGCAAAGGCCTTTTGTATGCATTATTTTATTTCATGTTTACAGTGGATTATGAGTCAGGCATATTAATGCAGTGATTATTAACTCCAGGTTACATAAAAAGAAACTTAGTCTCAGAAAGCTCAGGAAAACTGCTAGAGACTTCGCAAGGAAAAGATGGGGGCACCCACTCCAAGGACACTACTGTTTCCATTGTACCACGCTGCCTTCTCTCATCAGCCACTGTCCGAGAGAAATAACACAGACCCTAACCACGGAAGTCCAGCTTCCCAGCAATCCAGAAGGTTCTTAATGCCGCCCCTACTAACTCAAAATGGTGAAGGAAACAAGAGCTTAGACGAGTGGTTCTCGACCAAGGGTGATTTTGTGCCCCAAGGAACACTTGGCAATGTCTGGGGACATTCTGTTGTCGCAACTGGAGAGGACGTTGCTACTGGCATTCAGTGGGTAGAGGCCGGGGTGCTACCAAATAGCCTACGATACACAGACCAGGCCCCCACCACAGAGACTTATTTGGCCCCAAATGTCAACAGTGTTGAGGCTGAGAAACTCTGGCGTAGAAGAATTGTCCTTGGGGTGATAAGAAAAAGGAAGGAATATAGCTAATTCTCCCCATTGGCACATGATAATTTAGCACTATGTAGGGTGAGCTACTTCCAACCTTATGAGCCGCTCTGCCTACAGGATTGGGCGGTAGGTGGGGAAGAAGGGGCTCCTAGCATTTTGCTAGGAGAGAGTCCCTGCTTTACGCAGAGAATAAACAAGAAAATGAACATCAACGGACAGAAATTCACTTTGCAGCTCACTTTTGTTTCAAAAGGCACTTACTCTTAATATTGTTTGAATGTTGAATGATAAAGTATCCACTGTGTGTTTATCCATGATATACCAGTGAATACATGAGCTGTTCTCCTGATGAACACAGAGAAATAAACATAAGTCAATTAATGACAAGGAACATCAAAGGGGGAAAAATCATTTAAAATGATGTCTATACTAGATTTTTAAACTTTAAGATCAAAGTACATTTCTCAGGAATTTTTTTTTAATCACCGTGTCCTATGAAAAGGGAATCTCCGATAGACTCTTCCTGTTTGAACAATTTCTCTTCACCGTAGTAGTTATCAAAATATTTAAAATATTAACAGTTTGTTAATCCAATATTATAACTGTAAGCATAAACAATTCGCAATTCCTGAAACTCAAAGCTACGTTAAATATAAGCTTAACAGTTTTTAAAATACATGTCTTTGTTCAAGGGTGAAACCACCAAACGATTGGTAGCTGGGATGAGAGCTTCATTTTCACCACGAAAGTGTAAATCCATCATCTGTGAGAAGATTGTAAATTATGCATTCAGGGGAAATTCCTCTCGCTCGGCCTACTGGGGGAATCCAAGAAAAGCAGGAAAAATGACTTACTACCTCTGCGCACTGACCTGAAACTTGTTAGAGAGAGGAACTGGTAGAATATAATTCAGCAGCGAAATAAACAGATTCTGGTGTTTCATTTTTTCACCCCAATCGAAGACACCTCTAGAAACCTAATGTGTACTCCTTGAACTACAACGACTTCACACATCAGGATCTGACAAACCATAGCCGAGAAAGGAATCAGGTGTTGCCTGTATCTTCCACATATGTTCTTGGCAAAGCATATCTTTGCGTATTAAGTGCCAAAGGAATAATACCCAAAGTGCTTGAAAAAAATTAATCAATTCTGAGATGATTAGCCAAGGTTTTTTTATCATAGGCTGTCCAGCAAATAAATCAAATATTTAACAAATAAAGAGATGGGAATGGATCTTTTCTCCTGTGCCAAGGATAGTCCTTCCCTTAGATTAACTCAAGCTTGAGTCAAAGGGCCATTGGTCATCTCTGAGAGAACTGGGACCACGGAAAGTATTGCAAGTTAGTTTCCTGCAATATGAAATTACTAGTACCTATTTCATAGGATAGCCATATCGGTTAAACTAGATGCTCTACGTAAAGGGGTCAGAGCATAGATGTGTCCTATAAATGTTCTCAGGATGAAGACAAGTAAGAAGAGAGGTATATGTGCTTAATCCCTGTAACCCCAGAGCAGACACACAGAAGGGATGTGCAAGGATGAAAAGGAGAAGTTTGGCTTCGCTTGGAAGAATGAGTAGGAATTTGGGTCATACATGCAACCAGTTTAGAGACTACGTTCAGAAGTCTGACCTTATGTGACCTTGGGTAAACAACTTGACCTCTGTGAGCTTCAGTTTCCTTGTCTGTAAACTGGAAATGACATTAGTACATTTCTCTGTACAAATAACTTAATACAAACAAAAAGCTTAGGATAGGTCTGACACATTAAAAATGCACATAATAAATGTTAGTTGTTTGCTGTTATTACTATATTTATGATCAGCAAGGACTAGTCAGCATGATACTCATTCAGGATGTTTGGGGAAAGAGTGAGCTCTCACCATTGGTCATATTTAACCAGAACCTGAAAACCCACCATTTAAGAAAGCCATAAAGAAGATGTGGTACATATATACAATGGAATATTGCTCAGCCATAAAAAAATAATGAAATAATGCCATTTGCAGCAATATGGAAGGACCTAGAGATCATCATACTGAGTGAAATAAGTCAGACAAAGACAAATATCATATGGTATCACTTATACGTGGAATGTAAAAAAAAAAGGGTACAAATGAACTTATCTACAAAACAGAAACAGAGCTACAGATGTAGAAAACAAACTTATGATTACCAGGGGGTAAGGGTGGGGGGAGGGATAAATTGGGAGATTGGGATTGACATATACACACTACTATATATACAATAACTAATAAGGACCTACTGCATAGCACAAGGAACTCTACTCAAGACTCTGTAGTGGCCTATATGGGAAAAGAATAAAAAAGAGTGGATATATGTATATGTATAACTGATTCACTTTGCTGTCCAGCGGAAACTAACACACCATTGTAAATCAACTGTACTCCAATAAAAAATTTTTAAAAACAGAAAGAAAGAAAGAAAGCCATGCCTTGGCACGAAGGTTGCTAAGACCCCAAGCATCCCTTGATCTTAATCATAACTGGAAGCCAAATTCTTACCTGCTGAAATATGCAGGAGTTTCAGAAAGTCCTCCCACTTTAAATTCTCAGCAGAGCCAAGTCATAAAATTGCACTTTTTTCTCTGGTCCCCTTCTTGGCAGCCAGGCCTTTCAGCCTCCTGCAGCTACTCCCCCAAAGCTCGGCAGCATCTTAGATGATTTCCCGTCATGGTACCCCCTAATAAAGGATAAGAAAAATTGGTAGCTTAGAGAAGCGAGAAGTGAGGGAGAGAAGTGTCGTGTGTTACATTTTGTGTTCCTTTAACGAGTCCATCTGTGATTTACAGCCCAACAGAGGGGTAGGGCTCTAATTCAGGAGGAAAGGAGCTGGGTGAGTACGTACTGCAAGTGAAATTAGAAGCACCACAAAGCAGCTGCGCACACCAGAGACACTCTGCTATTTTGTTTGCCAGAAGCAGAAGCTAGGAAAACAAAAGAGATGCTACAGAGGAGACTCTGGAATACATGATAAAACATACATAAATAGAGCGGGAAAACCTGCAAAAGTGCACAACCAGTTTTGTCTGTTAGTCCTAAAAATCACGATGGACACTGCCTGAAACTTCAGCTGCGAAAGTAATTCTGATAGGAAAAAAAAAAAAAAACTTCAAGAGATATTTTTGTAACTCTTATACACTTCTTCTCTGTTGTCAAGTTCATATACTTCTTTTCAAAACTGGACCCTTCCAGATCTCAAAATTTGGGAAGAAGGTAGCAATTTTGATGCTTTCGAGAAACATTTTGTTAAATCTTCTGTTCATTCATTATTAGTCTAAAGGTGTTCATGTATCTTCTTATCTTCCTCTATAAAAAGATTTAACTGTTTTTTTAACCAGAAGATCTCAGGACATAATTACATCTTAGCTGAGAAGATGATATTTTTTAACTAAACCATAAACTGTTTGTCTAAATAAGAAAAGTAAAAAAAAATGCTTTCCTTAATATTATCTGATTTTTCCTAGTTACACAGAGGTGGGTTGCATTTCAGGTTAAAATAAAACAGGTAGAAGCCTATAAATTAATTTTTAAATTTCATGCAAATCAAAACTACAATGAGGTACCACCTCATGCCATTCAGGATGGCCATCATTAAAAAGGCTACAAATAACAAATGCTGGAGAGGGTGCAGAGAAAAGGGAACCCTCTTACACTGTTAGCGGGAATGTTAGTTGGTGCAGCCACTATGGAAAACAGTATGGAGGTTCCTCAGAAAACTAAAAATAGAACTACCATATGATCCAGCAATCCCACTTCTGAGCATATATCCAGACAAAACTGTAATTCAAAAAGATACATGCACCCCTATGTTCATAGCAGCACTATTCGCAAGAGCCAAGACATGGAAACAACCTAAATGTCCATCGACAGATGAATGGATAAAGAAGATGTGGTGTATACATACAGTGGAATATTACTCAGCCATAAAAAAGAATGAAATAATGCCATTTGCAGCAACATGGATGCAACTAGAGATTATCATACTAAGTGAAGGAAGTCAAAAAGAGAAAGACAAATACCATATGATATCATTTATATGTGGACTCTAAAATATGGCACAAATGAACACATCTACAAAACAGAAACAGATTCACAGACATAGAGAACAGACTTGTGGTTGCCAAGGGGGGAGGAGGAGTGGGGGAGGGATGGAGTGGGAGTTTGGGATCAGCAGAGGCAAACTGTTATACGTAGAATGGATGAAAAACAAGGTCCTACTGTAGAGCACAGGGAACTATATTCAATATCTTGTATATATGTGTAGAACTGAGTCACTTAGCTGCATAGCAGAATTCAGCACAACATTGTAAATCAACTATACTTCAATTAAAAAAAATTTTTTTAAGCTTCTGCACAGCAAAGGAAACAATAAACAAGATGAAAAGACAACCCTCAGAATGGGAGAAAATATTTGCAAATGAAGCAACTGACAAAGGTTAATCTCCAAAATTTACAAGCAGCTCATGCAGTTCAATATCAAAAAAACAAACAATCCAATTCAAAAATGCGCAGAAGACCTAAACAGACATTTCTCCGAAGAAGATATACAGACTGCCAACAAACACATGAAAGGATGCTCAACATCATTAATCATTAGAGAAATGCAAATCTAAACTACATTGAGATATCATCTCACACTGGTCAGAATGGCCATCATCAAAAAGTCTAGAAACAACAAATGCTGGAGAGGGTGTGGAGAAAAGGGAACCCTCTTGCACTGTTGGTGGGAATGTAAATTGATACAGCCACTATGGAGAACAGTATGGAGGTTCCTTAAAAAACTACAAATAGAACTACCATATGACCCAGCAATCCCACTACTGGCCATATACCCTGAAGAAAACCATAATTCAAAAAGAGTCATGTACCACAATGTTCATTGCAGCTCTATTTACAATAGCCAGGTCATGGAAGCAACCTAAGTGTCCATCGACAGATGAATGGATAAAGAAGATGTGGCACATATATACAATGGAATATTACTCAGCCATAAAAAGAAACGAAACTGAATTATTTGTAGTGAGGTGGATGGACCTAGAGTCTGTCATACAGTGTGAGGTAAGTCAGAAAGAGAAAAACAAATACCGTATGCTAACACATATATATGGAATCTGAAAAGAAAAAAAATTGGTCATGAAGAACCCAGAGGCAAGACGGGAATAAAGACGCAGACCTACTAGAGAACGGACTTGAGGACACAGGGAGGGGGAAGGGTAAGCTGGGATGAAGTGAGAGAGTGGCACGGACATACATACACTACCAAACGTAAAATAGATAGCTAGTGGGAAGCAGCCGCATAGCACAGGGAGATCAGCTCGGTGCTTTGTGTCCACCTAGACGGGTGGGATAGGGAGGGTGGGAGGGAGGGAGACGCAAGAGGAAGGGGATATGGGGATATATGTATATGTATAGCTGATTCACTTTGTAATAAAGCAGAAACTGACACACCATTGTAAAGCAATTATACTCCAATAAAGATGTTAAAAAAATTTTTTTAATTTTTAAAAATTTAGTCCTGTGGTTAAATATCTGCTTGAACACATACGAAACAAAACTTAATGATGAAAAATCTGCGCCTGTCTTCCTACAGCAAAGGAAAATCATGTGAGAGGGATCTCAGGGCTGGGTATAAAAGACACTTTGGTCCATCATCTCAGTTCACTCTGGGATGTTCAATCTCTGGACTCTATAAACAACATTTTGATGGTGGCCAAACTCCACCTAGTGACAGGTCACCTTTTTTGGATGAGAATCAGGAAACTGAGCTTGAATCTTTAAATATGCCCCATGACCATACGCTATCCAAGTCTAACAGAAATTACATCTGTCCGGAAAAGAACACTATGGTAAATAATTCTAAGAAAGTTTAAATATGCCCCATGACCATACGCTATCCAAGTCTAACAGAAATTACATCTGTCCGGAAAAGAACACTATGGTAAATAATTCTAAGAAAGTTTAAATCACTTCTTCATTTTGTTCAATCATGATCTGAATTCAACAAAATAAGAAATCACTCAAATATGACTGAAGTAATAGGCTGATAAAGAAAGACCCTTCTAGGGGATGGAAACACAGGATAGAAAGCCTCCTCCTTATGGGAACTGCTGAATGTCCTAAGCCTTTACTACTAAAGTTTTATCTACACTGTTATTTCTTCATTCAGCAAATAATTTTCCAGTACTCACTATGCATTAGCTACTAAACTTCTTCAAGCTTCAATATGCATCTTCCATTAGACAAAATCTAAGTTCAAGGAGTAGTGGAGGAGAAGGGAATGCAAATAACTGAGACAGAAGCAAATAAATGATTCCTCTATCCCTGAAAGTAAAAATAGGATTGTTCAATGGAGGTCAGTCTTGGCATTTGATTGGATCCTGCATATGACGAACAAGACCATAGGCCTCACTTCCCACCCCAACTCAGTCTTACCCAAAGTGGGACAGAATGATGGACAACCCAACTAGGAGTGGGACTATAAGAAGAGAAACAAAGGAGCTCAATGATCCAACTGGCCATGGAGGGAAAAGGGAGAGAAGTTGGAACATTCCAGAAGAAGAGTTCCTCTACTGACCATGGGGAATATTCCAGGAGAAGAGTTTCTCTACTGACCACGTCATATGCCATGTCCATTAAAGGATGGGATAAGGACAAGTTGAAGACAGTATAGGAAACATTCTCATCATAGATTCTGTACAGATTAGAAGACAAGATCTGAACTTGAAATAAATGACTATATTTTATGCTCTTGAGATACCATATATGTACTTAATCTGTAATATAAGTTTGTTTAATTATGGAAGGGAGAGGTAATTAAGTCCTTGCTTAAAGTAAAAACGCAAGAGCTATTCATTCATTCAGCAAATAATGCTTAATTTGTGAAAAGTGCCAGAAACACCAGGAGCTCTGACCCTTATCCTTCCCTAATCTTTCTTAAGCTCGAAAATTCTTTAACACAGGAGGAGTGGGAAAGCAAAGAGTCAGAAGCCCTTCCCAGGGCAGGAAGAAGCCAGCAAGACAGAGCTGGAGGAGACAACCTCATCCCTTAGGCATTGAAGTGGGTGAGATGAGGGATGAGAGAAGCCAGGAGTTGGAAGTGAAGATGCAGCACTTTTTTGGGGCCCGTTTAGTCATCCTCACACTGCCTGTGACCATCAGAAATGCCAAAGGACAGTTTCCCTCCATATTTTTCAAGTGACAATTGATCACAGAACAAAAAATGAAGTAGAAAACAACCAAATAATTTGTTTAAAATTACTGCTTACTTTCCTCTATTGGTGAGCTTTACTTAACATTTTTTGTCTGATCATCACACAGCCTCAATTTTTATTATAGTAATAATAGCTTATGACTGAATAGGCTTATCATTTCTCAAAGGCTTTCACAAAGAGACCATCCTTTTGATCCTTAGAACTACTCTGGAAATTAGGTGTTATTGTTATTTCAGCATGATAGATCTGGAAACCTGGGCTTCGGAGAGGTTAACAGATTTGTTCAAGAGAACGTGGAGTGATGTGCATTCGCCATACTTTTAAGTCGTGCGGTGTTCCCGTTGCCCTTTTCCTTCATTAAATAGGTATTAAGTTGAGTAGTGTCGCACCAACATGCATGTTAGCAAACTCAGTCCTTCTGACTTGCACTAGTGCAGCCTGATCTTCTACAAAGAATGGAAAACACAAGAGGGGGAGTTCAAAAAGAGGAGTGAAGGGTAGCGATTAAGAGCGAAGTATGGGTGTCACTGGATCTAAAATCAAATTATGATTCTGGCTCTTACTGACTCTTGATCTTGACTAACTTGCTGGACAAGTTAGTTAACTTTGCTCAGTCTTAAAATCCTCATGTGTAAAATGGAGTAAGGACAGTGCCTGTTTCGTGCTGCTGTGACGATGAGCATTTTAAGCCTGCAAACAATGTGCATATATTAGCTGCACTACCTCTGCCAGATGCTGTGATAACACTGCTAAAGGACAACTAGCAGCAGTGGTACTAGTACTAGCAGAGTATTAGTAGCAATAGTACTACCAGTACTACTGCTAGTAGTAACAGTGACAGCGGCAGCAGTAATAGTAGTGGTAGCATTGTGTAACAGTAGCAATAATACTGGTAACAGTCATTGTCATCATAATCACAGTTACAGTAATAGCAGTAGTAGTAATAGATGTTATCTGTGGCTAATTAAAACTTGATGATCTATCAACCAAGTGACATGGAGAGAAATAGGGGGATGACTGTTCAGCAATAAACATAAGCAAAGAGCAAATGAAGGTAAAAGTTTCTCTGGGTTTGATGTGTTTGATGTGTTTGAAGGTATCCCTGAGACCACCTGATCAGAAACGATTTCAGAGGGAGAAAAAAAATATGTCTTATTTCAATAATCAGAAACCACTAATGAAGAAAGGAAGGCCCACAGAGTCATTGGATTCTACCCATGGCAGTTGGAAACACTGGCAGAAAAGACAGCAGTTCGGGGCTCATCAACTCCGGCAACCTAGAAGCCTTCTCTGTACCCTCTGGGGAAGCAGCAAGCTACTGTACAAGCTCAACCAATACAGGTGAAAACAATTGTTTCGAACTCCATTTTCCCCCTTTAGCTTTCTCTCAACCAATTCCGAAAGCAAATGGGGCCAAGTGAACTTTTTTTTCCCTTTTATTTATTAAACTATAGTTGATTTACAATATTGTGTTAGTTTCAGGTGTGCACGTTCAGATCCTTTTCCATTATAGGTTATTACAAGATACTGAATATAGTTCCATGTGGTATACAGTAAACCCTTGCTGTTCATCTATTTCATATATAATGCTGTGTCTCTATTAATCCCATACTCCTAATTTATCTCTTCCCTTCCTCTTTCCCATTTGGCAACCATACATTTGTTTTGTTTTGTTTTGTTTTTAACATCTTTATTGGAGTATGATTGCTTTACAATGGTGTGTTAGTTTCTGCTGTATAACAAAGTGAATCAGCTATACATATACATATATCCCCATATCCCCTCCCTCTTGCATCTCCCTCCCACCCTCCCTATCCCACCCCTCTAGGTGGTCACAAAGCACCGAGCCGATTTCCCTGTGCTATGCAGCTGCTTCCCACTAGCCATCTATTTTACATTTGGGAGTATATATAAGTCCATGCCACTCTCTATTTGTTTTCTATGTCTGTGAGTCTGTTTCTGTATGGTAAGTAAGTTGATGTGTATTTTTTTGTGTGTATTTTTTTTTAGATTCCACATGTGATATCATATGGTATTTGTCTTACTCTGTCTGGCTTACCTCACTTAGTATGATAATCTCTAGGTGCATCCATGTAGTTGTAAATGGCATTATTTCATTCTTTCTTGTGGCTGAATAGTATTCCATTGTATATCTGTACCACATATTCTTTACCCATTCATCTGCCAAAGGACATTTAGGTTGCTTGTCTTTTCTGGATATATGCCAGGAGTGGGATTGCTGGATCATATGGTAACTCCATTTTCAGTTTTTTAAGGAACCTCCATACTATTCTCCATACTGGCTGCACCAACTTACATTCCCACCAACAGTGTAGGAGGGTTCCCTTTTCTCCACACCCTCTCCAGCATTTAGTATTTGTAGACTTTTAGACGATGGCCACTCTGACTGCTGTGAGGTGGTACTTCGTTGTAGTTTTGATTTGCATTTCTCTAATAATTAGCAATGTGGGACATCTTTTCATGTGCCTGATGGCAAATAAACTTTCTTTACAGAGAAGAAATTAAAAAATAAATCACAATTTCTTGAGTGCCTGGGAAGTATCTCACCCCACACTAGGCACGGTACCTGCACTTGACATTGGCTATGACCACAGAAGGTAGGAGGGAACCAGAGCCCAAAGAAGTCAAGCAACATAGCCGCTCCCTGAAAATGTGCCTTCAAAAGCTATTGGCCATTTAAAATAAGACATTTCATTTAGGTCACTTCTGACTCAAATTTAAATTTGTGTTCAACATTGTAGCATTTGGCTTCCAACTCTATGTCCTGGCTCTTATCACTTTAGTACTGGCTTCTGCTACTCTCAGGAGCATCCATTAACCAATGACTGTAGGAAGTTAGTGATAAGTGCTCCAGCTGCCTCCATCCCAGGAGAGCTACATGGAGGCATTTGTTCTACACTGGTTTCCAATAAGATTAAGATCCACCGGTCACGAGAGTTATTGATAACAAGTACTTTACTAGCTGTCTTCCCTTTCCTGTCTCAACTCTCCTCTCCAACGTGAAATGCTTAACAACTCAAATTCTTGCTCAGAATCTGCTTCTGGTGCCTCTCAAAAGCATCAGAGCAAATTTGGTGTTACGTGCACATTCTGTTCATAAATTCCATCACACAGTTGTAGGATCACACCCATTTTCTAAAGCCTTCTGTATTTTTTTAATTAGCTAAAATTACGCCCAAGAAGTTGATGCTCGAAGTTAAATATAACACATTATTGTCACAAGTACATTGTTCTGAGAAAATACTTGAGATTGTGTTTGGGTTTCTGCGGCTCCTAACATGTCTATCAATTTTTCCATTGTTGCAAGTACAGCAGGATTAATTATAACCAGCCTTCTAAAGAAAAAAGGAAAAATAAAGATCCAAAACATTTCACATGTAATACAAATCTGAGCTGGGGAAAAAAAAGATCTCAGCTTTCCAACCATGTGTCAAAGGGAAAACCAACCACACAAACAAGACTAAGAGGAAGACGAGGAAAAATGGTGGTCATGGGGGAGGGGACAAGAGGACATATTTACTTGAGTTTGGGAGGAGGGGTGTATTCATAGCTATTCAGGTGCAGGTAGGTCCTTTATGGACAATGGCTTTTCAGGAAAATGTTCTTATCAAAACTGGGAAAAGAAAGGATGGAAGAGAACATATACTGTGTATGTGCCTATTAGGGGTCAAATAGTCTTCCAGATACTTTACATATTCTATCAATTACTACCTTATACAAGATTTCTATGAGGATCATTATCACCATTTACATGGGATGGAACAGCCTGATGGCTTAGTAGAGTTAAGAAGACACATTTAGCAGAAAACATAGAAAAACAAAGAAAGAAGAGGATGGAAGGGTAATTATTGAGGAATCTTGGGTTGCCCTGAAAGTAAAGCCTGAGACAAGAACTTGAGATAGATTGAAATCCACGGAGAAGCAGTGAGGGACCAGGGAGAGAGAGAGAAAGAGGAAAAACCAATATAAGAGCATGTTATTGAGGTCTCTGATCACCCAAATGTGAAGCCCACCTATGCACAAACCCCACCTTGATGCACAGAGCCCTAGTTCAATATTAAATACTAACCAGTAGATAGTTGACAAAAGTGTCCAATATAAAAATTAGAGAAGACAAGATAATAGAAAAAAAAAAATGACCCTGGAGGAAATAGAGATAACGCACGGAACAGAAGATAATTAAAGAGCAAATTTTTATTAAGCTTTCGAAGAAATTTAAAAACTTATCCATAAAACATGTACAAAAAAGAACCCAGAAAAGTCTGCAGAAAGATTGAGGAAATCTCCAAGAAAACAAACTGAAAATACAGAGAGACAGGCAATACGAGATACATATATTTTCTGAGAAATATGGGAGTACCAACACGAAGTTTCAATATCCAACTTACAGTATTTTCAAAAAGATTAGAAATTATCCGTTTCTAAATTTCACCAAGATGTGCCTAGGCATAAACCTTTTAAAAGTAACTATGGAAGATCACTGACAGAACTTTCTATCCAAAAACGTGTTAAAAATTAATTTAAAAAAATTAATAAATAAAATTAAAAGGTAAGTAAACTGGGAAATATGCTCATAAAAATTTATGAGAAAAGCCCCAAAACCCAATGGAAAAATTCGATTAAAAATGTGGACAAAAAAAAAACGGTCATGAAGAACCTAGGGGTAAGACGGGAATAAAGACACAGAACTACTAGAGCATGGACTTGAGGATATGGGGAGGGGAAGGGTAAGCTGTGACAAAGTGAGAGAATGGCATGGACATATATACACTACCAAACGTAAAATAGATAGCTAGTGGGAAGCAGCCACATAGCACAGGGAGATCAGCTCGGTGGTTTGTGACCACCTAGAGGGTTGGGATAGGAAGGGTGGGAGGGAGACACAAGAGGGAAGACATATGGGAACATATGTATATGTATAACTGATTCACTTTGTTATAAAGCAGAAACTAACACACCATTGTAAAGCAATTATACTCCAATAAAGATGTTAAAAAAAATGTGGACAATTCACACAAGATATACAAGTTGCCAATAAGAAATAAAACTTTAAATAACACCTAAAAATATAAATAAAAAGTGACTAATGACATGAATATGTGTCCAGGAATTTTTAGAAAATGCAAATTGAAATGAGATTTTCTTCTTTACTTATAAAATAAACTAAACTTAAAAGTCAAACATTTTGGACAAAAGAGAGCTGGAACAGATACTCTGATTTCCTTCTCATGGGAGAGCGAATTGGTACAAATTATCTGGAAAATAATTTTATACTGTGCATAAAATCCTTCAAAAAAAATATCCCTTTCCCCAGGGATTTTCCCAAATCTATCCTAAGAAAATTAAACTTACATCTCTCTCTGTACTTTGTAACAAAAATATTCACACAGACAAAAAAAAAAAAAAAAAGGGAAAAAGCTCAGACAGAGACATATATAGAAAAATGTTTATTATTTTGGCATAAACATTGGAAATAAGCTAGACATGGAACAAGTAGAGTAACAGTGTAAAAACTGTGGCCCATTCATTCAGGTAGCCATCTAAGAGGGTGTTTTAAGAGACTGTTTCATGAAATGAGAAAGTGTTATTGATACTTTCAGCATTTTATTAAGTAAAATTTTTTAAATTTCAAGGGGTTTTCAACAAAATAAATAAAAACATAACCAGAAGATTTAAAAAGACTGTTACTGGTAAAAAGGTGGATGAAGAAAAGCAGATTTCAAACTAGTTTATACAATGGGATACCAATCAAATTATATAAATACATGATACACATATGGGGTGTGGCAGAGGGAGACATACTGATTGATTGATAGATAGATAGAAAGATGGATGGATGGATGGGTGGATGGATGGATGGATGGATGAATACATTTCCTGGGGAGTGGAGGAGACAAGACACCCATATGTTAGCAGTGAAAATTTCTGATTGGCTGGATTATAGTTAATTTGTATTTTCTTCTTTAGACCCTTTGCTTTTTTCCCCCAACTTACAATGAGCATATATCACTTTTCAATTAAAAATTAAGTTGTTGTTTTATAATTTTATTTTTTATCTTTACCTGTTTAATTCTTATGAAATTTATTTGGGAGTTTCATTTTGAGAGTTTTGTTAAATGACTGACTGATGAAATCAATAGACAAAATCCCTGGATCTGTTTTTGCCAGGTCTGTAGAGCAGAAAGAGTTAGGGGAATAAAGGAGGTGTGGGAAGATTATTTCAGAATATGTATGTTCAGGGGAGGTGCAGAGGGATGAGACCAGGAGTCCTCTGCTTCCACTTCAAGCCTGATGAAAAGAAAGGCATCAAGAAGGGAACCACTCAGTAAGGCCATCAGTATGAACTGCCTTGGTTTCCTTCCCCAGACACGTGGTGCTAAAGGGAACTTCACCAGTTGTCTGCAAATTCTAATTGCTCCCACGGTAGAAGCTCTTGGAGCTGGCTCACACACATTAAGAAGTATACTTATTTAGAAATAGAATAATAACAGCCCGGTCTCAATTTCATGCAATTTAATCCTTTTTAATAAGCAGTTAAATCATATTTTACGTCTGGTAATAGGTTAATGGATTTTCTACCGTGCTTAAGACTTTTCATAGAACTAGCTTCACAAGGATTGAACACAGTGTTTAAGATCGCAGACTTACAAGCCAGGGCGACCACTTCTAGCTGCATGGCCTCTCGGACAAGTTATTTCTCCCTCTCGTGCCTGTTTCCTCATCTACAAAATGGAGACAATAAAAGAACCTACCTCTTTGGCTTTTTTACAAGGAGTATATGACTTAAAATGGGTCAGGTGCTTAGAACAGGGCCTGGAAAAAGAATATGCCCTGTGGAAATGTTTTCTATATTAAACAGAAATAAGGTGGAAATGTTTCTTGATCAGACCACGCCTCCTGTTTGCATTCAGAGCCAGTCTGCAGTTATCATCATAAAACAAACAAACAAAAAAAGGTGTTTGCTCATTCAAACATAAATAAATAAAAGGGAAAAGAACCAACAGTGGTCAGCATCTCTCTTGCCCACCCCAAGCCCCAAGAAAGACAAAACAACATGGTGACTTTTGGAACCCACACAACAGAGTGGACGAGGCTGTTTCAGACAGGAAGCAGAGGGAAGGAGAGAGCTCGGGGAGAGAGAGTCCCCCAAACTTAGAAGGTGACGAAGTTTGGGAGGACCAGTGAGTGGTGGGAAAAGAGCCCTGCTTCGTGGAAGCATCCATAGAAATTGGTGGGACCTCAGCTCATACTAATGCAGTGAGGGAGCGAGGCATCGTCACTGGCCTTCAGGGATGAGGTCCAGGCCACAGGTATGGAGAGGTGGGTGGAGAAACCTCTGTTGATGCCTGATAACAAGAAAAAGGTGGAGAGAAAGAGACAAGGACCCATGTATGGGGCACTTCCTTTCTCCCAGGTACTCTCCTTGCCCATGAATTGTGGTCATCATTCCCATTTCAAAGAAGAGAAAACCAAGAGATAACTTGTCCAGGGTCATACAGGCCTGAATTTGAACCCCAGAATTGGGTTTCTATCCCAATTGATTTTCTGTCTGCTTCTGCACTTCCCACAGCTGCCCGCTATCAGTAAATCCTGGAGCTGCAGTATACGGTGTGTACGTCAAGATGAGGCAAGGTCACCTGCAGGCTTTCTGCAGTTCAGCCAAACTCACTGCCCTGTCCTCCCAGCCAGACTTTGCAGGGGAGTCTATTCATGGACTTAAGGCTCTAATGGCATTAATATTCAAGGCAAGTAAGGATGTGAGCGGGACACGTGTAACCCTAACACATCAGCACCCGTCAGTGTGGAGGTCGTGTTGATTGCGGAAATGGATACAGGTTGTAGCATAAGAGAACTTGGGCTTGGATCCCCGGGTGGGATTACAAACTATATGATAAAGGGTCAGTGATACAGGTCACTTACCTGAGCCTCATTCACTTTCTCTGTAGTATAATTACTGTCATCCCTATTTCACATAATACCTTTGGGAGGGTCGAGTAAGACAATGCAGTGAGATGCTTAGCTTGGTGCTTAATGAACACCCTGCTCTCCAGTTCCTCCCCGAGTGCACACCCAAGTTTTCTCCTTCCCACCAAGAATAATATCCAGGAACCTAGACCCTAAGGAGCACACCCCACTCCCCCAGGAGCTAGACCAAACTCAAAATGTCCGTACAAACACGTCTAAAGCAGGTGACCTCTTTAAGACCTCCCTAACCCCTCACTGAAATTCCAAGTGATTATTTGAAATGACACAAAGAGAAGAACGACAGGGCAGGGAGACCAAGAAAGTTAGTTTTCCTAACAGCTGTAAAAGAAAACAAAATGAAGAAAAATATTCCCCATGAAATTCTCACAGTTAAAAAATATAAACCATGTTGTCTTTCACTGGGGTCATCCAGGAAGTTCAAACCGTACCCGGGACGTATCTACCTTGCGATTGTTCAACAGCACAGACAGACAGTGTTAATCATTTTCTGAGGGTTGCTCTGAGCTGTGGCTTTGGCGAGTGAGAAAAGACAAATTCCCAGAGCTGAAAACTGAAAAGAAACACTGTACAATCATGGGAATTAAGGGGGGTGGAGGGGAAAGACAGTCTTGGGCTGAGTTATTATATATCCCTGGTGAAGTCGTTCAAGGACTTTCCAGCTGTGAGCTGCTACGGGAAAGTCTGCACCAAGATTCCCACAGGAGAGCCCCATGCGTCGCTGCAGTGGACGAGCCCAGGCAATGGCTAGGCTGAAGGTTCTCAACCAGGGTCAGTTTTGTTCCTCAAAGGACATTTGTGATGCTGCTAAATTTCCTATCATGCACATGACAGCCCCCGCTCCTGCATCCCCCCACCAAGAAAGAAATTATCCAGCCCCGATGATCAACCATGTTGAAACTAAGAAACCCTGAGCAACACACGAAGAGATCCAAGTCCATCACTGTGGGCAACAGACAAGGCTGAACACCCAGAGCCTGCATCTGATCCTGAATCCTCTATTTTTCATGACGGCACTTCCTTCTTCAAAGCCATGTGTATGCTCAGCCTCCAGCCTAGGTTTCTTTCCTCTCTTTCCCCTGATACTGAAAACACATCATTCGTCAAGTCCTGAACACATAGGACACTTTTCGAAGTCCTTCACAACACTGTCTAGTAACTCTGTTTTAATTCTCATGATAACTCTACGTGGGATGTACGGTTATGGCCCCCATTTTACACACCAGGAAACTGAGGCTCAGAGGGGTCATATCAACTGCCCAACTGTGAAGCGGCAGAGTCACTGTTCAAACTCTGGATGGTGTGATTTCAAAGCATTACCTCCTGACTGTCCACATGCACTTGCAAAGCTTCACCATATTGCCTGGGCAGACCCATTAGCTCACTGAATACTCCTGAGCTTTGTCCTTCTAGGAAGTGGAGATATTTATAAAGTTGCACGTGTGGAAGATAATATAAGGCAAGAACCCTTGAGAACTCAAGCAGGTAGTCCCTGCGGCGATTACACCCAGGAATCTCCTCCAGTGGAGCGGAAGTTGAATTGGAGGTCCCCAGACTTCCTTCTAGTCCTAAGATCCTAGATTCTAGCCAGTTCTTCAGGGCTTGGCTCCAATCCTTCTCTCCTCCCCTGGTTCCCTTATACCCTCCTTGCCCTGTGATCCATAGGTGGGCTCTTTCTATGAAACCCTACAGTCTTCTTTTGGTATCAAGGTCCAGGTAATCTCTCTCTTTCGTTGAATTCAACCTGAGTCAACCTGACAGCAGTCCACCATAACGCTCCTGAAAGAGGTGTTCTAGTGTCAGGTTTTAGAACAGATGATGCAATAGTCAATAAACGCTTAATACACACATGTTGTGGGGATAAGGGGGGAGGGATAAATGGGGAGACTGGGATTGGCATATACACACTACTATATGTAAAATAGATAACTAATAAGGACCTACTGTGTAGCACAGGGAACTCCACTCAATACTCTATAATGGCCTATAACGGGAAAAGAATCTAAAAAAAAAGTGGATATATGTGTATGTATAACTGATTCACTTTGCTGTACACCTGAAACTAACACATTATAAATCAACTATATTCCAATAAAAATTAAAAAAAATACATATTGGATGTGCTTACGCAACAGGTGACAGGGGTAATAAAGCTTGAGTATATACTAAATGACTTCAGACACTTGATCTCATTTGACCCTTGTGATAACCTCTGAGGAGTCAGGACAATGTAATCTGACCGTCCCATGTATCTCCTCCCACCTCTTGGCATTATTATTATTATTCTGGCTTAAAATAGCCATTTTATTATCTCTCAAGATACTTCAGGTTGACTGGGCTCAGCTGGGTGATTCTTCTGATTCACATGATGTCCTATGGGACTGAAGTCATTGGGGCCTTTGATAGGGCTGGAAAATCCAATTGGCTCATTCATATATCTGGTGTCTTAGTGGAGATGATTGGAAAGCCTGCTTTAGCAGGTTTGTATTCCCTTCTCCTACATGGGGAGATTATGGGGATTAACTTTCTAGGACTCATTCTCTGCCTCTGATAAACAGAGAGGTTGAACTCAATCAATGGTTCTCAAACTTTGGTTTGTATTAAGAGGATCCCTTCTTCAAACAAAGTCTTATACAGCATCTCAAAATAATAAACAGAAGCAGAGCTGATATGGGGGGAAGGGTAGCAGTGTGTGTGTAGTTCTAAGAAGATGGATGGGGGGCCTGATTTTGACCCATTGTGGCGGTTTCCATTATTACTATTGCCCCTTTGTCTACGTCATCCATGCCATCACTGGGTAGCAGACATCTGTAGGCAGTCCAACATGGCAGCACCTGGCAGAAGAAGACATCCTTTGCAGATTTCTCCACTGACTATTTGTTTGACCCCAGGGAGCCCTCACTTTTCTCAAAGTTGGCATCCAACCTTCATAGGTATCACTTAGTCATCATGTACCATCCAAGGTTTATCCTCCTCCAGAAGGTAGCCTTGAAGAGAGATACAAGGCAATCTTGCTTGTTCATCTTATTTTTCCTCTGCTTCACCCCACCGCTTCCTTGCCCCACCACCATCCCTACCCCCTTCTTGAGGAATCCTCACATTCTGTTTTGTATATAGCCATTCTCCTGTCTCCCAACCCTTGGATAACCTCCCTCCCTTGGAAAATCCAACTCTATAACAATTATAAGCACAGGCTTTCAAAAGAAAAATCCTGTTAAGTCTCCCCATCAACTTTTCCAGATACGATGGTACAGATCATCAGTTAGAAAAGGAACATTATTCCCTTCTCACCTTCCCTGAGTGTAGGAAGGGAAAAAACCCACTCATCTCTTCATTCCATTATTGCTTCAGTGATCAATCAGAAAAAGTCCAATTTTCTTGAAATTCATTTTTTATCTTACTGGTTTCTCCTTCTGCTCCCAACCCCACGTTGCTCTGCACTTCCAAGCTGTCCACCAGGAACACAAGAAAAAACACATAGCGCACATGAAGGCAATTCTCCCTCAAGTGCATGATCGGGTCACGTGGGGAGAGATTAATGTGATTCTGAGCTTGGAAATGTGCTTCTTTATGATTATTAATGAGGATGGCTTGGATGTGAAAGGATTTTGCAAACACAGCAGTTTAAAAAATGTATTTTCTACCCTGTTTATGAGGCACACATCTATATATAATTCAGTTCAAGGGTTGAGATTTTCTGTTATTACATGCCAGGGATTATTTATCACAATGGTGAATAATTTCCCAGTACAAATTATCCTCCTCTTATCATCTGAATGGACTTCCCTTCCACATCATTCATGTCATGCTGAAATCGAAGACCGTGAAGTTGAAACCATGACATAAGTCTTCCTTTGGATGACAGCATATGGTGTGTGTTGGTTGGAGTTTTTAAAGCACAATCAAATTTCCCACTGTCAAAGGCTAGCCTCCCAACTTTGTCTTAGCTGGTGACTCTGGTGTCTGAAGCTGATAGGAAATTATGCACTCAATAAAATATGAGATTGCAAGAGAGAGACAAAGGCAAAATAAGCAGTAGTCCACTGGAGTAGAACCCACTTTCAACAGCCAGTGTTTCATGTCTATCATGCTGATTGAAGCCATCCAGAGGGAAAAACATAAGCGTCAAGACATGTTGAAACTTAAGGATGACAGCTAAGGCGTCCTACTCAAAATATAAGATGAATGTCCACGAATGAGTGCTGGACTTCTCTAAATACGTTGAAAATCTGACAGGTTGGTATATTTGTGTGAAAGGAATATGAACTCTGATTAGTGAACTTCTGCAAGGGGCATCAGCACATTATTTTTAATGACATAGGGAACTGCATATTAACCTCCACGAAGAAGCAAAAGGTAGATTACAAAGTCAAAATAGGGATTTTTGTGCTTATGTTGGGAAAATAAAACCAGATTTCAGGAAACCTCAATTTTCAAAAGAAAAATATTGCTCTTTTGCAAAGCCAACACAAAAATAGGTCCAAGTTGTGTTCCATGACATGATGCAACTTGAGAAAATAGTAAGAAAATCAAACAATACAAAGGCAAATAAAAATCATCTCAATTCCTAAAAAGAGGGAGTCCAAAGAATGCTATGCATTTATCTTTAATAAGGAGTCTCTTTCTATGTGATCTGTCAAATATTTTGAGGTATGTGTCCATTGTTTTTGCAAAGGGAAGTGTGGAATGTTCATTTTTCCTTCAATGGAACATATTTTTATGATACCTCAAACTTGTTTTTCTGCTCTTTATCTACAAACAGGCTGTGGTTGCTAGGATGCATGGTTGAACTCCATCAGGGGCACAACCACAAACTTTAGTATCAAGCACCATAATCCTGCTCAGAGAGGTGCGTGGACTTGCTTAAGGTCACACAGCAGATGACTGAAACAGAAGGCACTGGTCTAGAAGCTAAGAACCTTGGGTTCTAGCCCAGGAGCTGATAGCTGATAAGCTCTACACCTTAAGAAAAAATCTCATGAGCTTTGTACATTTTCTGTCTTCACAAGAAAACGTTTCATATGTCTCCTCGTCCCTTTATGAGGCCTCCACACCCATGGAATCCTGCAGCCAGTTTTCCCATGAACTTGGACTACTCTTGTAGTATACTGACATCTGAAACCTTTTTTCCTCCTGTCAACCACCAATCCCCTTGTGTCTTTAAAGAACCCTGCAAAATCTCTTCTCCTCCCTTACATCCTCTGTGATGAGGTGTAAGCCAGGACTCCGCCTCTCCCATTTCAAGGATTAGCACAGGGGGTGCTAAGCAGAAGAGAGAGTGTTGCTTCATCTGGGACCTGACTGGATGTGCTAGAGAGAGCTCCAGCTGCTTAACATCTGCACCACTGTGTCACATTCTGTCCTCAAGGTCATTGCCCCTATCTTTGGGACTCATTAGGACCTCCCTACATAGCCATCACAAGCTGACGTGGGAGAGCTCTCCATAATCGAATATCCCTCGACTCTATTTGAACTAGAAGTAGGGGCCAGCCAAGCAGGCGGCCACCAACGTGGTTGGCTCCGGGTGTATCAGAAAGACCCCCACACACACCCCGTCCAAGATAAGACCCTCAGCAATGACCTAAGTTTTCCACCACTGCACCCACTACTCCTTATGAGCCTTTGGAAGACATGCACATTGAAACAGTATTTTGTAACCTGCTGAGGATAATATGGTCTAAGGGAAAGAGCTCTAGACTAAGAACAGCTGGGTTTCAATCTCAGCTATAACACGTGTGACAGATGCGAGTTTCTTGAAAGTGTTTACACTACAGGTGTCATTTTCTCCTCTAAAATGCAATTAAAAATACTTGTCAGTTTCAGAGTTGAGGTCAATTGAGAAATTCAATCATGTATGGAAAAGCAATTCATGAACTTTTCATTGATGTAAAATATACACATAGAGGAGTGTGCCTTTCAGAAGTGTACCTGTTGGTGATTTCCCCACACTGAGGACACCTGTGTAACCAGCACACAGTTCAAGAAACACAGCCTGAGTCAGAAGCATCCTCACCCCTAGTCCAATAACTCTCCCCGCAAGGGTAACCACTACCCCGATTCCAATGCCAAAGATGAACTGTGCCCATTTTATCCTTTACATGAAGGGGATCATGCAGTGTATACTCTTTTGTGTCCCTCTCTTTCACTCAACATCATGTTTGTTACATTCAACCACACGGTCCTGAGTAGCGTTAACTATTTGTTCGCATTTTGGGGCGATATTCCATTACAGTCATCCCTCAGTATCCACAGGGGGACTGGTGCCAGGATCCCACCCCCAATGCTGACACCAAAACCCTCAGATGCTCAAGTCCCTTATATAAAATGTCTTAGTATTTGCATATAGCCTATTTGCATCCTCCCGCATACTTTAAATCATCTCTAGATTACTTATAATACCTAATACAATGTAAATGCTATGTAAATAGTTGCTGGCATGCAAGAAATTCAAGTTCTGCTTTCTGGAACTTTCTGGAATTAAAAAATATATTTTTTTCTTCTGCAGTTGGTTGAATCTGCAGATGCAGAACCCGCAGATAGGGAAAGCCACTGTATGTGAATATACTGGGTTGTTTTCTTTTTAATCCACTTCTGTTGATGGGAATGTGTAACAGTGCTGCTAAGCACCTCATAAACTTATATGAAATATACAAATGTAAGATATTATTATCATTGCTGTAAAGCCATACCTAGCAGACACAGAGGCCTTGGGAGAAAAATATCAAGCAGTGAAATTATAGTGGGAAAAGGGAAAGGAAGATCCAGGATGAGATTTTTCCGGGTCAAGAGAAAATATAAAATGTCAGGTACATCACAAATGTGAGATGTTACCAAATGTTTTAAAGATAGCCATTTATTTCAGCAAATATTTGAGTTCCTACAAAACGCCAAATGTTGTGCAGTATTGCATATGATCCTAATACAAACCCTATAAGGTAGGAAGTATAGGTATTCTTATCCCGACGCCATAGAATAAAACTGAAACCCAGAGGCGTGTGCACAACAAGTTGATGGCAGCGACTAAAGCAAATTCATTCATTCATTCACTCATTCATTATTCAACAAAGACTGCTTGAGCTTTCAAGATATGCTAAACACTATGTAACATGTTAGGGATAAAATATGCAAAAAGACAGAAGCCCTCGTGTCAATTACAGTGCACTTCAAGTGATGGCCATTGGTCAGTCACCACCCAGGTGAATGGCAAATCAGAACATCACTAAGTGCTTAAAAAGCAGAGGTGCACAGTGATGCTAGAACACAGTGTGTGTATGTGAACGGGACTAACGGAGAGAGGCTCTCCTGAAGAACTGACGATTGAGTGATATCTGAAGAATGTGCTGGAGTTGACCAGGTGAGGAGGGAAAGCAGCATATTCCAGGGGGAAGGAGCAGGGCAGGTGTGAGAGGTTAAAAGATGCTTTGGGGCTTCCCTGGTGGCGCAGTGGTTGGGAGTCCGCCTGCCGATGCAGGGGACACGGGTTCGTGCCCCGGTCTGCGAAGATCCCACATGCCGCGGAGTGGCTGGGCCCGTGAGCCATGGCCGCTGAGCCTGCGCGTCTGGAGCCTGTGCTCTGCAACGGGAGAGGCCACAACAGTGAGAGGCCCGTGTACCGCAAAAAAAGAAAAAAAGATGCTTTGAAGAGACTATGACTCAGAAGCCCTACTAAGGAGCTTTGTCTTCCTACTGGGAGTAGTGAAAAGTCATCCTCCCGGAAACCTGGTGAAATTCAACAAGGAAATGTGATCCAACATATACCTATTGTGCCCCAGCTATGGAAAGCGCACTGAAATCTGCACAACTGAATTTTTAAGATAAAATAAGATATACTTTTGAGTATGTTTAATGGGTCTCACTTGGAAGGATAAACTAGTGGGGCCATTGCTCACTTGGCAAACCATTCATTGCTTGCAAAAGGAATGGGCAGGTGGGTTCTCTGTCTTCTGGGCATCCGCCAGGGTCTCCTGAGAAAGGAGTGCTGGTTTGGCTGCCCGTATGTGCACAGACTGGGGCAGCCGCCACGGAGGAAGTGGGCACCAGACAAGGAAAAGGAAGAGGAGGTCCTTTACCCTGAGACCTACTCTGGTTCTCGTGACTGCTCTTCTGTGGCCACCTGCATGACCTTGGCGTCCCCTTGGGGACTGTGACGTGAGGTTTTGGTTTTTCAACAGGATTTGAGGTTTCTCTGGCTGCCAAAGGACACTAAATTTGAGAGGCAAACCTTGCATGGGGCTCCCGGGAGACAAGGGCAGTGCCTGGATTATACCCAGCTCCTTGCCACGATGTGAAGGGTCTTCTCAATTGATAATAATGAAATTTGTAAAGTCAGCGCTAAGTATCACAAGGGCCTTTCTCCAAGAGTATGAGACAACCCTTATGTTTCCTATCAAAAAGGAGAACAAAAATAAGGCTCTACGATTTCTCACATTAGAGCTGGTGTCATATACTTCTCTTTTGCAGTGTTTGGCAACCTTGGTGTATTTGCCTTTTTATTAGTTACATTCTCAAGCCCAGCAAATGTTTCACTTTACAATGTGTTTTGAATTAGATTCATGAAAGCTATAACAAAAATAACTGGCTGGAATTAAGCTAATAAAGTCCTAAAAGACTAAAGAACTGCTGTTGTTATGAGCATCAAGTAGTTATTTTTTTTCTATCTGAGAATTCTGGTACCTGGATTGAATATACATTTATGTAGAATCATAGACTCAAGACTGGAGAGAAGATTAAAAAACTTAACTGGTCCAATATCCCATCTGATGTTCTCTTCCCTTCTACAATGGTCCAACTGAGCGCTTTTATTATCTCTCTGTTGATCAAACACCTACAGTTACTTGTGGCCCATCGACCTCAGTTTGGATACCAACTTTCTCGCTCAATATATTATAATCCAGCCATGTTTTTCTGACTTCTCTCAGTGATTATCATATACCTTGCTGAAAACCAGAGATATTATAACCTCAGCTTTCGCTCTCTAATATTCTGAAACAAGGAAGGCAGAATTCATTTAACATGACTGATTCTACTGACTTTCAGTTATTTTTTAAAATTTATTTATTTACTTTTGGCCACGTTGGTCTTCATTGCTGTGCACGGGCTTTCTCTAGTTGTGGCGAGCGGGGGCTACTCTTTGTTGCAGTGCGTGGGCTTCTCATTGCAGTGGCTTCTCTTGTTGCAGAGCACGGGCTCTAGGCGCGCGGGCTTCAGTAGTTGTGGCACGCGGGCTCAGTAGTTGTGGCTCGCGGGCTTAGTTGTTCCACGGCATGTGGGATCTTCCGGGATCAGGGCTCGAACCCATGTCCCCTGCATTGGCAGGTGGATTCTTAACAACTGCGCCACGAGGGAAGTCCCTTGACTTTCAGTTATTATTACTTCATTTTCCAAGTTTTTTTAAATTGGAGTATAGTTGATTTACAATGTTGTGTTAGTTTCAGGTGTACAGCAAAGTGATTCAGTTATACATATACATACATTCATTCTTTTCAGATTCTTTACCCACATAGGTTATTACAGAATATTGAGTAGAGTTCCCAGTGCTATATACTAGGTCCTTGTTGGTTATCTATTTTACATATAGTAGTGTGTGTATGTTAATCCCAAGCTCGTAATTTATCTCTCCCCTGCCATGTTTCCCCCCAAGTTTCTTTGAAAGAATCTATTTACAAATCTCTAAACATTAAGATAGTCAGCTGAATTTAAACTGCTACCTAGATAGAGGGTAAACATCTTCACATTCAAGTCTTTTAACCTCGCTTATTCAATCAACAAACATTTACTGAGTGCTGCCATGTGTGAAGAACCATATTGGACCTATGGAATGCAGAAACGGGACATTTTTAGCTCTTCAAGAACTCACAGGTTAATATGTCACATGAATAAATATTGATAATGACAGTGCAGAGATTAGCTCAGGGAGTATTGATTGCGGGTTGGGGACCAAATGAGGGCACAGAACTAAGGCTGGCTGGTGGGGAGGAGGGAGAATCAGAAAAGTCTTCAGAAGAATCTTGGATAATAAGAGGGACTCGTTCAGAAGAGGTGAGAGGATGAGAGAAGGGAATTCCCTCCTAGGGTAACAGTTTTTACAAGGCACAATGGCACAAAAAGCATGGTCTGGTTAGAAAATTGCAGGTAGACCCATGGCCTTTAGAGGTCCTTATCAGCTTTTAAAAAAAATAAAAAGACTTCATTTTTTAGAGTGGTTTTAGGTCACGGCAAAATTGAGCAGAAAGTACAGAGAGTCCCCACATACTCCCTGGCCCCACGTGCACAGCCTCCCTCGTATCAGCATCCCGCACCAGAGTGGTCCAGAGTGGCAACTGATGAACCTACACAGACACGTCATCCTCACCCAAAGTTCAGAGTTTACATTATAGTTTGCCCTTGGTGTTGTACCTTCTTCCGGTTTGGACGAATATATAATGATGTGTATTCACTGTCGTGAAAAGCCTCTGTGCTCTGCCTATTCATCCCTCCCTCCCCTGTAGCCCCTGGAAACCACTGATCTTCTTACTGTCTCCATAATTTTGTCTTTTTCCAGGATGTCATACAGTTGGAGTCCTACAGGATGTAGCCTTTTCAGATTAGCTGCTTTCACTTAGTAATATGCATTTAAACTTTTCATGGTTTGATGGCTCATTTCTTTTTAGCACTGAGTAATAGTCCATTGTCCAGATGTACCACAATTTATTCGTCCAGTCACCTTCTGAAGGACACCTTGGTTGCTTCCAAGTTTTCAACTCCTTTGGGTAAATACTAAGAAGCACGAGTGCTGAGTCTAATGCTAAGGCTAAATTTAGTTTCGTGAGAAGCTGCCGAACCGTCTTCCAAAGTGGCTGCACCATTTTGCATTCCCGCCAGGGCCCCTGGTCTTTTATTCATTTATTCCCCAAACAGCCACTGAGCACGCCATGGTGAATAAAACAGAAGTGGTCCTGCCCTCCTGGAGTTTGCAGTCTCCCAGGGAACTTGCTAGAGATTATCAGAGAAGGTATCCTGAAAGAGGAGTTGCTTCCTGGAGCTGTTTCAGGAAACGGCTGAGAGAGGACTGGAAAAGAGTTCCCTACATTACCCTTTCAGGGAGGGCATCCTGGAAGAACAAAAGGTTCTTCCCATGTCCTGAACTATAAGGGAGGAGAAGAGCTGTCCCCGAGGCACAGCTGGCTTGATGATGGAGAGGGATGTGACAGAATGGCGTTGACCATTGAAGGACGGTGTGTTCCTCCCCATGTGGACTTCAAGCATTTACATTCTTTGTCCCCAGTGTTATCCTGTGATACTAAGGAGCCAGTCCATAGTTGTTTCAAAGGAAATGAACCTCAGGGATCAATTGTCCTGGTGGCTTTCACACATTTTTAACCACTGCAATCCTTCCTCCAGTGAAATCTTAGATGAAACCGCAATGTGTACATCAAATAAAGGTGGGTGTATTCATTTTCTATCACGGCTGTAACAAACTGTCACAAACTTAGTGGCTAGAAACAACATAAATGTATTATCTGGAGGTCAGAAGTTGTATGATGAAGGTGTCAGCAGGGCGTATTCCTCTCGGAAGGCCCTAGGATAGGGCCTTTTTCCAACGTTGTCTTTTTCCAACGTCTGGAGGTCACCTACATTCCTTATCTCATGGCGCTTTCCTCCATCTTCAAAGCCAGCAACACTGCATCTTCAAATCTCTCACTCTTCATCTTGCACCACATCTCCTTCTCTCACTGTGGCTCTCCAGCCTCCCTCTTAGAAGGAGCTTTGTCTAAATGTCCATTGACAGATGAATGGATAAAGAAGATGTGGCACGCACGTGCGTGCGTGCGCACACACACACACACACATACACACAATGGAATACTACTCAGCCATTAAAAAGAATGAAATATTGCCATTTGTAGCAACATGGATGGCCCTAGAGATTGTCATACTGAGTGAAGTAAGTCAGACAGAGAAAGACAAATATCATATCACTTGTATGTGGAATCTAAAAAATGGTACAAATGAACTTATTTACAAAACAGACACAGACTCACAGACATAGGAAACAGATTTATGGTTACCAAAGGGGAAAGGGGAAGAGGGATAACTTAGGAGTTTGAGGTTAGCAGACACAAGCTATTACATATAAAATAGATAAACAACAAGGTCCTACTGTATAGCACAGAGAACTATATTCAATATCTTGTAATAAACTATAATGGAAAAGAATCTGAAAAAGAATACACACACACATATGTATATCTGAATCACTTTGCTGTACTCCTGAAACCAACACAACATTGTAAATCAACTATACTTAAATTTTTAAAAAAATTTTTAAAAGAAATAAACCTGCCCCTGTTTGAAGATAACATGATTACCTATACAGAAAATTCAAGGAATTTACAAAAACCACAGCTAATAACTGAGCTTAGCAAAGTTGCAAGGTAAAAGATAAATTTTAAAAGTCAACTATATATGTAATTTAAATTGTTTGTAATGTATTTTCAGTTACAATTTTCATATATTTATTACTAGTAATTACAAAACAATTTTGAAAAAAATAAAGTGGGAGGAATCATCAAAAAAAAGGAGGAGCTTTGTGATCCCTGAATGCACCTGGACGATCCAGGATCATTCGCCGTCTCAAGATCAATCACATCTGCAAAGTCCCTTTTGCCATGTAAGGAAACATATTCCTAGGGCCCAGTGATTGAAGGTAGATATCTTTGGGGGGCCATTATTCATCCTACCACAGTGAGACTGTCCTGGTCGGAGCACATGTGGAAGATGGAGAGCCCTAAGATCTAGAAACACTGAAATGCTGCACAGATCACAATTTTAAAGCAACCGATCGGAGCCCTTCCTCAGATCGTGGATGACGAAACAAAAGTCCAGAGGCAGGAAGTGACTTATTTTAGGACCCACACAATTTTATGAAAGATCTAGGATTAGGATCGACTGCTGGTCCCTTGCCCTTTCCCCTAAACCCACTACTGTAAAAGCTCTTCCCGCGAACAATACCAGCAATGATAAAAAAGCAGCAGAGTTTTGGTACAGCACAAGCCATGGTCAGAACTGCCATGGAGTTCTGCAAAATGAAGACATCCGTGAGGTTTCCTTGGGTCCTGGAAAGCTGACATCCTGTTATGAATTGGAAGGCCTTCCACTCTGGAAACATCTTAGTAAAGAAAATCCCGGTTGCTCAATAGCTAACCGCTCATCATAACACAGAAGAAGTCCGTGCTGTCCTAATAGGGCCTGAAGACCCCTGGCAGCACCACAGAGACCAGAAGGCCTGTACGTCGTCCAGACCACTTGTCCTCACATTCTTGGCCTCATGAGTAATCCAAATGCTCCCACCACACCCCAATCTCTTTATTTCATGTCATTTATCACTTTTTTCCTTAGTTTCAAATATGAGCCACAAGTTAAAGGCTTTGCAAAAGACTAGACTCTCTGACATTTAGGGGATCTGGTGTTTATTAAATTGGGAGATTTAAACTGACTGTGATTTGTTCTTAATTTAGAGCAGTGACAGACAAATGCCTGAAATGTGTGTGTGTGTGTGTGTGTGTGTGTGTGCGTGTGTGTCTGCTGTATTTGTACAGCATCCAGGATCCAGGCACATTTGGGGGAGTAAATAGTTTAAAAATCCAGGCAGCCACAAGTTGAAGGAAGGAAGGGAAAGGAAACTAAATGCACATTTGAAATCAATTATACTATGAGTTAAGTGGGGCAGTTGGCCAAAGCAGAGGGGTCCCACCTTTCTGATGCTACCACGTCTGTGGGCTCACTTCTGAGACGCCTGGTAGACTAAAACGTCTTTCAATAATAAATGAGTGGGTCATTTCAATCTGCTAATCTCTGGAAAGACACAGAGTCTGGCTTAGAGGAGACAGATGGATGGGCCACACCCCTTCCCCTTGGGCCCTGGGTCTCTCCTGACCATGCTGGTAATAATCACCTGGCCTTCTCAGTGTGATTCAAATCATTGACCCAACACTCAGTATGTGCCAGGCACTGCTAAGTACTTTTTAAAGGTCTCTTAATCTTCATATTTGAGTTATGTAATATCCTATAGTAAAATTGACTTCACAGATTAAAGCAATCACAGCTCAGAAATGTTAACTGCCTAAGACCCTTGCCAGTGGTATCAGGTGGGATTTTAACATTAGATTTATCTGACTCCTAAATCTATATTCTTCCCCGCACATCATCACGTGTACTAGGTCTTTACCCCTAGGCTAAATGCTGGAGGTAAAACATGAATATAGACATAAACTCTGCCCACCGGGAGATCTGTCTGTCTCACGCAGTGAGCTATTTAATTAATTTATTCATCTCTGGGACTTCCCCGGTGGTCCAGTGATTGAGACTCCGCACTCCCAGTGCAGGGGGCCTGGGTTCGATCCGTGGTCAGGGAGCTAGATCCCACATGCGTGCCGCACCTAAGACGTCCACATGCTGCAACTAAAGATCCCACACGAGGCAACGAAGATCCCTCGTACCACAACTAAGACTTGGTGCAGCCAAATAAAGAAAGAAAGGTTAAAAAACCAAACCAAAACTGATTCATCTCCTAATTCAGCTAGTATACAAGGAGTGCATCAGAGGACCCAAACGCGCCCTGGATCGAGTCGTTGCCTGTCCATGTGGACCGCCACTGGGAGGAGGGGTCCCAGATAGTCAACGAATGAACAAGTAAACACAGTAAATAGTTGCAGATGCTAATCAGTGTTAGGAAAGACATAATCAGGCTGCCACAGTGGAGAACATCCGTTGACACTGTCCCACAAGGAAACGCATCATTTTGTAAGGTAATGAGCTTCACGCCTCTGGAAGTATTTAATCAGACGGTGGGTGACCCACAGATGATCCTGCCACGATGGGAAGCCACTAAAGGTTGAGGGAAGCAGAAATCCATCAACTTGATTCCTTGTGATGTTCATTTCAACTGGAGGTGGGATGGGACATTCCCCAAAGCTAGAGGAGAGATTCTGGAAGAAAGGATTTGGGTTACTGATTATTATTCACGAAAACCGGGTTGGTGCCAGGAAATTATCAAGTGTAGATTATGGTGATGGAGGGAGAAACAACAGAAGAGAAACTGTTCAAATGAATGGAGATGGGGAGGTAGGAGGACACACCAAAGTCGTCGCAGGAATGGCAGGAAAGGCGGAAAGCTCTGGGTTCAGGCTGAGTTCAGGCTCGACTGAGATCGTTATCGGATCCTAGTCACTCAACTCTGCAGAGCTGGGCCCGCAAGAGAAGGGCAGTTGATGACCGGCTCACACGTTGGGTTCCAATGCCCCTTCAGACCAGACAAATGTCTGGTCTGGGCTGGAAACAGTATAGGCACTTAGGGAGCGCTTCATCTTAAAAGAGGCAACAGTTTTGCTTTTGTCAAACTGGTTAATTTGTCCCAAATGTTAAAACCCTCTCCTTCTCTTGAAGGATCAGCGTTCAAACAGCCAGACCAGGGAGAGTTAAACCAAACATCTCCTGGGTCTCCCCTCTGCCTCTGGGTCCCACCAGCATGTTCCCACTGAGAAGAGATGAAGGATTTTTCACTTGCAGGAGGAAGAAAAGTTTCGGAGTGAGCTGGGTCCAAATGGCAGTATTCTATAGAACATCAGGTGTCAACAGTTATCTGTCTGTGGTTCAGCTGAGACATTTCAGTGTTCCCACCCCAGTAGTAACATCCTTGGTTTCAGGCCTGAAGTTAAGAATTCTCAGATTTTTGAAAACCCCTTTCTGCAAAAAGGAGGAAAAGGAGAAGTGTGTATTTCAAATTTTTAAACTCTGGCAAAATTCCAAGACTTATTAAAGCACACACACGCACTCACACACGCATGCACGCGCACACAGACACAACACAGAGCCAAGAATTTTTGCTACACTCTTGATGTGCGTTTTCTCATGTAATCCCTACAACAACCCAGTGGGGTGGGGACTTAAGAGTATTATCCTCCCTTCATTTTATAGCTAAGAGAACCGAGGCTTCGGGAGATTAAACACATTGCTCTAAGTTCACGCAGATGGTAAGCGGTAGGGCCAGGATTTGACCGGTTCTACCTCCCTCTAGGGGAGCGGTTCTCAACCAGGGCCAATCCTGCCCCACCTCCCCAGGGGACATTTGGCAACGTCTGGAGATATTTTGGGGGGCGGATGCTGCTTTCATCTAGTGGGTTAAGGCCAGGGATGCTGCTAAACATCCTACCAGGCTCAAGACAGCCCCCGACAACAAAGAATCATCCAGCCCTAAATATCAACAGGGCTGAGGCTGAGAAATCCTGGTTTAGAGGCTGTGCTGTGAAATATTACATTCCATCTGGCTTTTCTGTTTTCCTATCAATCTTTTCCTTTTAGCACAAATCCCTCTAGGATTTATTCCAATCCCACTGGACCACACATGGCTGTATGAAGCCACCTCCAAGCCTTCTTGCCATGAGATGAGAAACGTCACAGTATCACGGTATCCTGGCATGGACTTCTCTCTCGTGTGTTTAGAACTGTGAGATGCCTCCTGCCTCAGGGAAAGCAGCCTCAGGTCCACATTTTCTCTTCCTATCCTAACAGTAACCATGTGAAGTGAGAAATTACCCATTTAACAGTGGAGGCGCTGACTTGCTTAAGGTCAAGCGGCTAGAAATTCCCAGAACTGAAAGCACACAAGCCCCCCAATTCCCCCACCTGCATCCTTCCCTACGGTGGAGGCTCTCAGGCTTTAATAAGTTTTGCATCAATTGCAGGGCTGGCTTTTGAAGCTCCAGCCCCACCCCCAGAGCTCTGATTCAGGAAGTCCAGATTGGGGGTCCAGGAATAGGCATTTCTAACAAGCTCCCCACGGGGTTTTGATGCAATGGTCGCATGGACCAAATTTTGAGGAATGCTGCTCTCTAGAATACTGGATATGAAGTGCATTTAATTGCAAAAATAAGAGCAAAGATATTGATTTTGTTTATTTCATAGTAAAAGTAATAAATGGGATGCAGGTGAGCACACGTGTGCATGTGTAGCCGGAGAGGGGACAGGCAGCCTCCGGGGGTCTCAAGAGTACTGACAAAAGTGTTGCCTTGAGCACCATAGGATTTGAGTTTTCCAACCCAATTTTGCCACATAGAGCTTTCTGATCCTCGGCTTTCTCCTGGTCTCTTAAGCCTTTATTCTGTCATCATTTACTATTTGTCAATAAAGCAGAACTAAAATTAATTATATGCTTTTTAGAATGGTATTGGCATTAGACACTTACGTACGGGACACACTTAATTCAGTTACGAAGATCCACTAAGCTCTACTCAATAAATGCTTCTGGTTGTTGCTGTTTTCAGGAAGTGTGTGAATCGAGTCAGTTCAGCTTAAGTCTATGCGACACCAAGCACATGGCGTTTCCCCTTTGGCAGAGCAAAGAGCACCCATAATCCAACAGCAGCTCGACGAGATGAAGCACCATCCCCCCACCACGCATTCCCCCTGCCCACTGAACCAGAATAAGCAGCATCGCCAAAGCATCTGAAATATTTTTAAGTTTATAAACATGCCTAAAGCAAAAGCACGTCTTTCCGGGTCTGATGAGAGCGCGCCAGCTGCCCCTTTCTCTCTCTTTCTTTTTATCTGATTGGGCTGCAAGCGAGGCTTTCATGAATGAACTGGAAGAGAGATGTCAAAACGCGGTCTGATGATCGCAATCAGAGTTTTCCTCTGTAATGGTGTGATTATGTCTGCCTTGCAAACCCCACCCACGTCAAGGCGGTCAGCTCCATCAGAGGAAGAGTGGGAGCTTCTCCAAGTCCCATCACAAACCACGCGGAGGTCAGGCAGGGGCGCAGGGATGCAGGGATGCACGAGGTCTGGTTCCTGACTCAGGACAGCACGGGGCAGGGCGGCCAGACAGGCAGCCATGTTCATTCCATCAACACCTATCCACTGAGCTATCACCCTGTACGAGGCACACACAACGCGCAGCACGTAATAGCGATGGTGCAGACGTGAACCCTGTCCTCAAGATGCTCAGAGCCTGGTTCGGTGTCCAAATCGCTAGGAGGGGACATTCCACAGGATAGCCAGCCAGTGCAACTCACCACTGCCAAAGTTACGAATGACAAGAAAGGGCTGAGAAAATGTCAGAGACATAAGGAGGCCAGAGAGCCATGAGGACTTAATGCAATATGGTGACCTGGATTGGATCCCGGAACAGAACAAGGACATTCGTGGAAAAACCGGTGAAATCCAAGCCTGGAATTTAGTGAACAGTAAGGTCAATGTCAGTTTCTTAGTTGTGACAAATGCGCTGCAGTGGGTGTTTTAACTTGCAGGAACTAATGGAGAAGAAAAATGTTAACAGTGTGGGGGGCAGTAGCGTGGTGTATAAGGGAAGCCTCTTACTATCTTTAAGACTTTTCTGAAAATCTAAAACTATATCAAAATAAAAAGTATGTTTTTTAAAACACTGGGGAAATTCTGATACAAATGCGTACCTCTTGGTTCTCATCCCAAAAATTCTGCAGTAAGTCTTTCTTAGATTGGAAGCAACAAAACCTGACTCTGGTAGCTGTCCTTTCTGAGGCTGGGATGTCCAGCTGTGCTTCTATTAGATGAGATAACAGAGGTTGTCCTGACATGAGATATTATAAATTCTTTCCATATTTTCCTTTTAAAATGGAATTTAGCCAAAAAGCAGTGGGTATTTTAGGAACAAATGGATGAAACTTCAGGGAATTTTTTCTGTCCTTTTGTTGCCTGATATTCAGAATGCCAGAGAGAGAATAACATGTGTCACTTTCTTGTCCCTCGATGAGACATGGCAAAGCATCTTCCATGATTACCGGGCCAGGACTGAATGCAAACTGGGGAGGAGAAACGTCCCACGGGGAAATTAGGATGCTGTTTCTGGAAACATTGGGAATAAATGCTGGGCAGCGCAAAGAACAGGTAACCACACCTGCAGGGAGGCTGAGGAATATGCATTTTAACAGGAACCCTCCCCTGCCCCTGAGGGATTCTTTGGCAAAGGACTGAAGGCTCTCACCCGAGAACTGCTGGTCTAGTGGGGCAGAGAGACCCCAGACCTGATACAAAGCACATGCTATTTGTCGTCTAAGGAAAGCAGAAAATGTAATAGGAGCCTAGAGGGAGACAGAGAAAGACTGATCTTGACCACAGAGATGAGAGCAGGCACTATGGGAAAAGTGGCAGTGCGTAGGGTCCTGAAATATGGCTGAGATCTCAGAAGGCGGGGGGACTCACGGTGTGAGGGGTTCCTTATTCATATTTTCCCTTCGAAATAAAACCATCAGAGCAAAGGAGAAAAGGAGCAGTTGTGGTCCAGGGTGGCTAGACCCTGGGGAGCGTGGGGGGACGCAGCCAGAGATGGGGTGGAGAACAGCCCATTCCAGGGGGAGGAGAGCTCCTAAATGTCCTGCAAGGTGCTGCCCTGCTCCTGGGACCTCCTGCCCACAGAGCAATTCACATGGGCCTCCCTACACCCAGATCCTTCTGGTTCTTGCTTGTGCCTAGGTAGACTACCAACTCCCTGAGAATCTGAGAGGAAGAAACTGAATGCAGGAAGACAAAGAAGGAGGATGGTGGGATATGACTTAGGACCTGAACTATAGTCAGTTGCCCTGGGAACTAAAGGATGGCGGGAGATTTGGCAGAATAAAGATGGCAAGAATTGGATGGATGTGAGAAATTACGGAGATACCATTTCTGACTTCCACTCGGGGGATCAGAGGTGAATGGGTGTGCTTTGCTACGGAGACGCACACAGGCGTGGGGTCCGGGAGCCCCGTTGAACAAGGAGGGGCCGCTCACCTCCATGCTTTGGGCAATGTCATCAGGGTGGAATGCCAGAAGAGCTGTCCAGATGAACCCAAAGAGACAAGGTCCTTTTGCTGAGACAATGGTGCTGAGTTTCAAGTCTGAAGAGTAAAGGAGATGCAGAGCTCAAGGGCTGATCAGCGAGGTCTATTGTCAGGACGATCAGGCTGTGCTGTCGGAATAAGGTTGAGGAAAGAGGGCAAGAAACGAAATGTGAGTAGTAAGCGAGCCTGTAGCTCCATGTTATGTGCCTGACCTTCCTGATGGGTGTGCCAACACATTTTACAGATAGGAAAACTGAGGCCCAGATAGAGACCCTGGTCCAGGGTCAAGAGATATTTATCAAGTGCCTCTGTTAGGAACTGAAGATACGAAACCCCTGCTCCTGAAGGGCATAGATTCAAGTACGGAATCAGACACTAAATAAACGAATATATAATATATGCCAGGCTATTTCTAGAAAAACAATGGAATAAATGCTGGGCAGCAGCAGGGTAAGGAGATGGGTAGGCAGGCAGAGAGATTTGCTGTCACCCTGAACTTCTTCCTTTTGATTCAGGATATCGAACTTTGTAAAATATAAGAGAAGGATAATTAGATTACTTAGAAGACAAATTGTGAATTAACCAAGTAGAGTTTGGACCACGAGGGGATCATTTTATGATGAGTGAGAAGCGCCGAGGGCAGCCTGGGATGGTCGACTAGAATCAGAAAGGCCCAGGGTTGAATCTCATCAGTTCTACTGTGTGACCCTGTGCAAGTTACTTAACCTCTTTGATTCCCTTTGAATCTTATCTGTAGAGTAGATGCAGGGATACTTCTTCAAACGTTTGTGTTGAGGATTTGGAATAACGTACGTAAAGTGTTAGTAACCATATTCTTGTAGGGCACACAAATCGTCAAAGAAAGTAGAAACTTGTTTCCTCTCCTGGGAAGTGAGTCTGAAAACCCAGCCAGTACTGTCTACTCTCTTTCTCTTGACAATTTAAATTGAATTAAATGGATGGAGATGATTTAATGTAAACAGTGTAACTCAGAAGAAGCTGTGTATTACTTCCTGCTATCTCATCCCATAAAAGGCCCTGGTTTCTGTAGTTGCTAAGATCTGACTGTCCCATTTTTCCTTCAATCCAATGAGCCAGTCCACATGGTTCTAGTAAATTCCCTTTTTGCTCATTACCCAGAGAAGTTGCTTCTAAAAAACACTTTAACTGATTCAGTTAACATTACTAACGTTATTAGGAGTGTTTGTATCCCTAATATGGAATATTTTAATCACCACATAGCATTATTACACTGAATATTAGTGTTATCATCTTTCTCAAAAGTAAAAATCTTGGGCTTCCCTGGTGGCGCAGTGGTTGAGAGTCCGCCTGCCGATGCAGGGGACACGGGTTCGTGCCCCGGTCCGGGAAGATCCCACATGCCGCGGAGCGGCTGGGCCCGTGAGCCATGGCCGCTGAGCCTGCGCGTCCGGAGCCTGTGCTCCACAACGGGAGAGGCCACAACAGTGAGAGGCCCGCGTACCGCAAAAAAGAAAAAAAAAAAGTAAAAATCTTAACTGGGTCTTAGGTTCAGAGATGAAGGAAAGACATTGGGACTCTACACATATTAATAGATACTAGATTGCTCCTCTCCCACCCTCCCCCGTCCCCCATCCTTGATAGTTGAGGAAATGCCATATGCTTTGTCTAAAATGCAAAGGACATTTTATCAAGATCTTGGCCTTGAGAGGAAAGGCTGAAGCTTCAACAGCTTTCCTGCACACCACAGTGGATACTGAAAACAACCCTGGATTTGAGTGCCCATCTCAGAAGTGTGGAGCTCAGAGGGGCAGAAGTGGGAACTCAAACCCCAGAGACGCAAGGGTGCTAAGACTGGAAGGGCCCTTGTAGATCCATCAAATATCCAGTGTTTCTTAGACAGGAATAGACATGTGTGTCCATCCCACTCCAAAATCTGATTATATTTTATCCAACTGCTGTGCCAATGTGGCTCGGAAACTGTTATGTTAGATGAGAATCAACACAACAGTTGGATGGATGTTTGTGGTCTCTTGCTAATCCTTAAGAAATTTCTCTCTTTAGCTCAGTTGGCTCGAGCTCTGTCTCCAGCTGTTCAGAGTGGATGCCAACCCATTTTACAAATGGAAAGACTGAGGCCCAAATGGAGAGCCTGGTCCAGGGTCACACAGAGAACAAGGATCAGGGCCGATCTTAGAACCAGGCCTCCTACTTTTCCAGCCCAATTAGGAAGATTGGGAGTTAAAGGGAGAAGAAAACATTGTGGTGGCTTTTGCTTGCTTTTGTTTTAAATCAAGTGTGAGGTTTTTTTTTCTGGGTATACTCTTGTTTTTTTGATCTGCAATTCGGAGGAGGTAGACTCAGCCTGTGAGCTGTGCTTTTCTCCACCTTGTGGTTCTCCATTCCCATCCCTGCCCATGGCTGAGGAAGGGCACACAGGGCTGGTCTAACAATGCAAACTAAACCTACTATTTATTTGTGAACGCCTGCTGGGTTGCCAGGCAAAGTTGGAGCTTCTTGAACGGGCTTTGGTAGAAGAAATCTGAATCATCAAAAATAATTCTAAATAAGATCTGTATCTATTGGAGGCCTGAGATGATAGCTCCTTATATGTCCTACAAAGGTGCCTTTCACACAGCTTCCTCCCACCTGAATCCCCAACCAGTTAAAATCCTAGCCATTCTTTTTCTTTTCATTATTAAATATTGACGATAACGCTTGGAGGCATGTGCGTGTGTTTTCTTTAAATAATTTTCTTTAAATAATATTTAAGAGAAATAATATTCCTTTTAAGTAATTTTGATCATATGTATATTTAAACATTTTCTCCTAAATTTTCTGTTTACCATTTCCTGAGAAATTTATGTTATTATGAACCCTTCACAGATGTCATTTAGGAAAGCTGCATAACTTTGATCCAGTAAGAGTTCCATAATCATCCCCTGGTTGTGCGTAATTGAGATCATTTTTGCTTTTTTTTGGCTGATAATTTAATTAATAAATATGAGCATCTTTTTTTTCCTAGCCCTTCAAATAGATCACAAAAATGGAATAGCTGACATGCCAGACTCCCTGTAGGGTGTGAATGTGGCCATTTTAGCTTCTTCTTCCCAGCCGTGGAGAATTTCATTGAAGGAAAAAAAATGACTCGCCAATTGATCGATAAAGTCTAACTGTTCACTGATCTTCTGTTTACTCCCGAAGTTGACCTTTTGTCCATGTTCTCCAACCAGTTACATTCCTTCTTTGGTAAACACTTTTGTATTCCACTGTCCTTCTATTTTCCAAGGCCCTTCGTACATCCTACTTCTCCCATTAGGGGCTTTCAACGTCTCTGCAGCACACAGGAATCGTCCTCCTGTTCTACAGTTCTGAGTGCCAAGAGCACAATCAAATCGCAGTAATTACACGTGACTGTAAAGAAAGCACTTGGGTAGAAGTATGATCTCTCCAAAGGGAGAATGAGCACAGCTTTGCTGCTTGGACACAGTGCATACTTGGTCAATGTTGAAGGGAGGGAGTAGGAGGGGCAAAGAGGTAAGGCAGGCCGACATCTTTCTGTCATCACCTGGCCTCCAGGAGGTTGGGGATCACAGCAGAGGAGAGATACCAGGAGATCTGGGTCTGCAATCTGAAAGTACCTGCACTCCACTTTCACCAAACTCACAGGCTATCATGGCATCAACACTGCTTCCCTACGAACTACAGATGGGACCTGGCCGACTTCGAACACACTGAAGGCTTTGCAGAGACAGGGCTAAGTCATTAATGAAAACCTACAAGGTACTCTTCAGATGAGCCAACTTTTAAACAATGCCGGATTTCCAACATAAAGGCCAATCCCATGGCAAACCACAGTTAAGAAAATATCGCACTTGAAAACAAAAAGCCTATAAACAAACTCTTCTAGCTGATCATTGTTTCTAGCGACCCTTTTCATTGTCAGTTATGTAAGAAGTTTAATTCCATCTTTTTTACAGTATCTCACCTATAAGGAAAGGGTAATCATGCTTCCGAATTATGTGAATTATGCTGAGCTATTGCCAGATCTAGATGTGGGAAGAGGAATCACTCCAGCCTAATTTTTTTTTAATTAACCTCTTGTCCCCTAGGCTTATCCCATCCCAGAAAATGAAAGCCATACATTTTAGAATCTGTATGCCAAATTCTATGTGTAATTCGGTGGAAAATCCCTAGCAATAAAGGGGGAAGCTATAAAATGACCAGCAGTTCCCTGGGTCCCTGGAAACCTTAGATAACATTTTGCAAACTTCCCAACTTTTTCTTTAAACCCCACTTGAATCTCAAACCTCAGAGTGTATCTCACTGCTGCCTGAAACTACACCACAGATCCAGCGTTGCTGATTTTCACAGGACCAGGGGCGGAGGCCAGGATGAGCATCTGTTTGCTTTCTGAACAGTTAGGTATAGTAAGGAACCTGAAACTTATGTGTTTAGTTATTAAGGAATCTGTAACTTGGGAATATTAAGGAACCTGAACCTCCACTCCAAAGACCAATGGATCGAGAGTCTGAGAAAGTGAGTGAGTGAGTGTGTGTGTGTGTGTGTGTGTGTGTGTGTGTGTGTGTGTGTGTGTGTGTTGGAGGAGAGGGAAATTGAGGACAGCAGCTCTGACTTAGTTGGTCTAATGCCAAACACAGCAAGAGAGACAATCATGAGTCCATCATCTATTTTAATGCTATGACATAATTTGCTATTATGTGCCCAGTCCTATGCGAGGTATTGTTTTGTTTTTTTAAGATGCAGATATGTGATTTGTCCTTATATAAGCTAAGTATGTTGGAGCATATATGTGGGATGTGTGTGTAGAGGTTAACATTCATTAAACACTACTCGGTGTCCTAAAATTACACACTATTAACATTTCTTCTTTAGAACCTTATGAATTACGTGTTACCCTCCTCTGTGAGATGGAAATAATGATAGCCACATCTAAAAGTTAAACAACTTTCCTAAGTAGTGGGAAAGCTAGGATGTGAACACAGCTTTTCCCACTGCATCAGGATCCATGAGGCCACACCCGCCATCCAATATGAATAATGACCCCTGTCGTGTGTAGACTGCTTAAGGGTTTATGACATGCTTTCCTACACGTTGTCTCCTACAGTCTTCTCAGCAAAATTGTGACCTTATCACCCTATTTTAGAGAGGAAGAGATGGAGGCTTGGAGACATGATACTTTATTTAGGAAGATAACTATGGGTAACACAGAAACACACTGAGCAAAACAGGAATCCCTAAGTATGGAAATTGAATCAAGTCATTCTTCTGCTTAACACCTGTGGTCCTCAGGATGCCAACTCAGCATCTCAAGGTACAGCCAAGGCTCTGATGACCCAGCCTCAGTGCCTCCTCCTCTCAGCCTCCAACCTCCACATTCCGGCCACAACGAACTCTCTTCAGCTCCTCTCTACCACCATAGTGTCTCTGAGCACTGGGCCCCCCTACATATTCTTTTCTCTCTCTGGAACTTTCCAATTCCTACCACACCTCTTCCCATTTCCATCTGGTTAACCTCCACACCCTTCTGCTCTCTCAATTTACATGTCACTTCCTCGGGGATGCCTTCCCTGAATCCCACAGGTGTGTCCTAGACGCCCCTCCCGTGTGCTTCCCCAGCCCAATTCCTCCCCAACACAGCACTTTGTGTGCAGTATCATGATGGACTATTTATTTCGCCATATCCCAATCATAACTCCATAATCTTCAGGAAGGTGGGGTCTGCAACACCCCAAGAGCCCTACAGGGCTGACCCACTATGAATGTATCCCAATGCTTTGACCACTCTTAGAGTTTCTACCCCTTTCTCAGGTAGCGAGATGTAAAGAAGGCCTGAGGAAGTTAAGGGGGACTCTTTGGGTGAGGTCAGGCTAGACTCTGATCTTAAATGGTGGGCTGAACTTGCAGAGGGAAGGGAAGAGGAAAGGACATCCTCCATGTGGGAAACAGCATCCGGTCTATTGAGCGTGACATTTCCATGGAACAGGGACGAGCTTGGTCAGGCTCAGGAGGAAGCTCAGGTCTTCCTTGTGTTACAGCCCATGCTCTTTCCATAGAGAGTCCCGCATAATAACGTATGTTAATCTTGTATCCTGCGACCTTGCTGAATTTGTTTATCAGTTCTAGTAGTTTCTGTGTGGAGTCTTTAGGATTTCCTGTATATAATAATGCCAACTTTACCTCTTCCCTTCCGATTCGGATACCTTTTCTTTCTTTCTTTTAAAACATCTTTATTGTGGTATAATTGCTTTACAATGGTGTGCTAGTTTCTGCTTTATTACAAAGTGAATCAGCTATACATATGCATATGTCCCCATATCTCCTCCCTCTTGCGTCTCCCTCCCTCCCACCCTCCCTATCGCACCCCTCTAGGTGGTCACAGAGCACCGAGCTGATCTCCCTGTGCTATGCGGATGCTTCCCACTAGCTATCTACCTTACGTTTGTTAGTGTGTATATGTCCATGACTCTCTCTCGCCCTGTCACAGCTCACCCTTCCCCCTCCCTTTATCCTCAAGTCCGTTCTCTACATCTGCCTCTTCATTCCTGTCTTGCCCCTAGGTTCTTCAGAACATTTTTTTGTTGATTCCATATATATGTGTCAGCATACGGTATTCGTTTCTCTCTAACTTACTTCACTCTGTATCAGTCTCTAGGTCCATCCACCTCGCTACAAATAACTCAGTTTCGTTTCTTTTTATGCCTGGGTAACATTCCATCGTATATATGTGCCACATCTTCTTTATCCATTCATCTGTCGATGAACACTTAGGTTGATTCCATGTCCTGGCTGTTGTAAATAGAGCTGCAATGAACATTGTGGCACATGACTCTGAATTATGTTTTTTTCAGGGTATATGCCCAGTAGTGAGATTGCTGGGTCATATGGTAATTCTATTTTTAGTTTTTTAAGGAACCTCCATACTGTTCTCCATAGTGGCTGTATCAATTTACATTCCCACAACAGTGCAAGAGGGTTCCCTTTTCTCCACACCCTCTCCAGCATTTATTGTTTCTAGATTTTCTGATGATGCCCATTCTAACTGGTGTGAGGTGATACCTCATTGTAATTTTGATTTGCATTTCTCTAATGAATAGTGATTTTAAGCATCCTTCCATGTGTTTGTTTGCAATCTGTATATCTTCTTTGGAGAAATGTCTATTTATGTCTTCTGCCCATTTCTGGATTGGGTTGTTTGCTTTTTTGATATTGAGCTGCTTGTATATTTTGGATATTAATCCTTTGTCTGTTGCTTCATTTGCAAATATTTTCTCCCATTCTGAGGGTTGTCTTTTCTTCTTGTTCATGGTTTCCTTTGCTGTGCAAAAGCTTTGAAGTTTCATTAGGTCCCATTTGTTTATTTTTGTTTTTATTTCCATTTCTCTAGGAGGTGGGTCAAAAAGGATCTTGCTGTGATGTATGTCATAGAGTGTTCTGCCTATGTTTTCACGAAGAGTTTTACAGTGCATGGCCTTACATTTAGGTCTTTAATCCATTTTGAGCTTATTTCTGTATACAGTGTTAGGGAGTGTTCTAATTTCATTCTTTTACATGTAGCTGTCCAGTTTTCCCAGCACCACGTATCGAAGAGGCTGTCCTTTCTCCATTGTATATTCTTGCCTCCTTTATCAAAGATAAGGTGACCATATGTGCGTTGGTTTATCTCTGGGCTTTCTATCCTGTTCCATTGATCTATCTTTCTGTTTTTGCGCTAGTACCATACTGTCTTGATTACTGTAGCTTTGTAGTATTGTCTGAAGTCAGGGAACCTGATTCCTCCAGCTCCGTTTTTCATTCTCAAGATTGCTTTTGCTATTCGGGGTCTTTTGTGTTTCCATACAAATTGTGCATTTTTTTGTTCTAGTTCTGTGAAAAATGCCATTGGTAGTTTTATAGGGATTGCATTGAATCTGTAGATTGCTCTGGGTAGTACAGTCATTTTCACAATGTTGATTCTTCCAATCCAAGAACATGGTATATCTCTCCATCTGTTTATATCTGTTTGTATCATCTTTTATTTCTTTCATCAGTGTCTTACAGTTTTCCGCATACAGGTCTTTTGTGTCCTTAGGTAGGTTTATTCCTAGGTATTTTATTCTTTTTGTTGCAATGGTAAATGGGAGTGTTTCTTTAATTTCTCTTTCAGATTTTTCATCATCAGTGTATAGGAATGCAAGAGATTTCTGTGCATTAAAGTAGTAGTATCCTGCTACTTTACCAAATTCATTGATTAGCTCTAGTAGTTTTCTGGTAGCATCTTTAGGATTCTCTATGTATAGTACCATGTCATCTGCAAACAGTGACAGTTTTACTTCTTTTCCGATTTGGATTCCTTTTATTTCTTTTTCTTCTCTGATTACTGTGGCTAAAAATTCCAAAACTATGTTGAATAATGGTGGTGAGAGTGGGCAACCTTGTCTTGCTCTGATCTTAGTGGAAATGGTTTCAGTTTTTCACCATTGAGAATGATGTCAGCTGTGGGTTTGCCATATATGGCCGTTATTGTGTTGAGGTAAGTTCCCTCTATGCCCACTTTCTGGAGGGTTTTTATCATAAATGAGTGTTGAATTTTCTTGAAAGCTTTTTCTGCATCTGTTGAGATGATCATATGGTTTTTCTCCTTCAATTTGTTAATATGGTTTATCACATTGATTGATATATATATATATATATATATATATATATATATAGAAGAATCCTTGCATTCCTGGGATAAACCCCACTTGATCATGGTGTATGATCCTTTTAATGTGCTGTTGGATTGTGTTGGCTAGTATTTTGTTGAGGATTTTTGCGTCTATGTTCATCAGTGATATTGGCCTGTAGTTTTCCTTTTTTGGTGACATCTTTGTCTGTTTTGGGGTACCTTTTATTTCTTATTCTTGTCTTATTGCTGTGCCTAGGACTTCCAATACTGTGTTGAATAAAAGAGGTGATAGTGGGCATCCTTGTTTTGTTTCAGATTTTAGCGGGAAGGCTTTCAGCTTTTCAAGTCCCACATAATATGAACACTGGGTCCCTCAAGTGGAAAGAATGGAGCAGGATACTTAACATTCCACTTCTGAGAAATCAAGGGCACATCATCATCACAGCACAGATGCAATGGAAGGATCATGAGCAGGACTCTCTGGGTATGATGAAATCTGCGCTTTTGGAGTACTCCTCTGAATCCATGGTGAAGGAAACAAAAGGAGGGGAAGTGGGTGGCAACCTGGGAAAACATAATAAGCTATCTTGCAGTGGTCCAGGAGAGAGAATGAAAGGGAAGAGATGGTTAAAGAGGTATTTAGAAAGTGTTGGAGAGGAGGGGTAGGAAGAGCAAGGCTGATCAGTAATTCAGATTGTTCTTCTCTGAACAAACAGCCCTGGGAAGACGTATGCTGGTAAATCTTTAATAACTGGCTCTTGATGAAGGAGCTCTGGCTTGTAGGGCCGTGGTGTAAATACTCCCACTGTGTCCACTTCCCATGGTGTAAATACCCTCAGCACGGCGGATTCCAAGCTATCAGCATAACTTCTCTGAACTCAGAGCTGGGAGGAGTCGAGTACAGTCAGCTCTCGCGAGCCAGCAGGAGCCACTGCCAGTACATCACTGGCCCTGAGACACAGAGGGTCCAAGATGAGAGCAAAGTAAAAATGCCCCAGTGCCCAGGGGAGCCCTGCTCTACTTGGATGCTCAGCAGTTATTATAGGTCCACAGTAAGTGACTGAGGATGCTAGTCTGGAGAATGAATCATAAACATAGCAGCTTCCACTTAACAAGTGACGTTTGAGAGCAGGCACCATGCTGAGCAGTACTAACACACAATCTCATTTCATCCTCAAAACCACTCTGGGGAGTAGGTGGTCATTTTCCACAGATGAGAAAACGGAGGCATAGAGAGGTTAACTTATTTGTTCAAAGTCACAAAGCAAGTAGGTCAAAGGAGAAGAGATTTAAACATATGTTTGTCTAACACCAGAACCCAGGTTCTACTTCTCCTCAATGTCTCTTCCTACCAGATCAGAGTGGGAAGAGCTGTAAGAGACTCACCTTAATGAGGGAAGTGGGGGGAAGAAATTAAAGACTGATGCCCACAGTATAAACCTAACCCACATACACCGTGCACGCTGAAAGCCCATAACTCCCGCCAAACAGCAACACTACAGACCCCACCTCCAGCCCCACACCAGATTCCTGATGTGATTTTCTTACAACCTTCTCCCTAGATTCCTGAAAGGGAAGAAAATGATAAAGCAATAGGAAAATGGGTTATATCTATTTCACAATAAATTAACAGCATTCCTCTGTATCTGTACACTGGACACATATCTGAAACAGAAATACAGCCCTTGGCCCCAATTTCCCACTTCTCAGTCCTGTATGACTTATCGCCCAGTCACTTAATATCACCCAAACTGAATGTTCCTGATCATAGCAGCCCGAGGGGAGAATAAAGTTTCACATTTAATATGAGTCGTACCACCATTCTCAACAAGCACACACACCATGATGAGATGACATTTAGATGGATGATGTATTTGCAGAGCCAACAAAACACGTCTTGCTCATACTCTTGTGTTTTTTAGTAAAGATGCAGAAATCAGTTAAGCTCACTGGTTGAGACCAACATTTTCAGCGTCACTCAGACTAGGATTTGAGATGTCATTTTAGAGGGAAAAGCTTGCTGTTGGGAAATACATAGGAAGCCAGAAGGAGGGGCAAACAGTTCAAGATAATGGGGATTCATCATCACAATGCAGAGTCCGCCTTGGGTGGGGTGGTAGCCAGACTCCTAGATGGCCCCCAAGACCCTCACTTCCTAGCTGGTGTTCATGCCTTTGTGTAGTTCCCTCTGATCATGAACAGGGCAGAAATGACGGTATGTGCCTTCCGAGGTGAGGTTATAAAAAACACAGCAGCTTCTCCCTTGCCCTCTCTTAGATCACTCCTTCTGGAGGAAGCAATGACCCCTCCATGGAAACACAGCATCCCAGTGGAGAGGTCCACACATGGCGAGGAAATGAAACCTCTGGGTAACAGCCAGCACTGACCTGCCAGGGATGAGTGTACAATCTTGGAAACAGACCTCCAGTCCCAGTCACCCCTTTGGATGACGACAGCCCCAGCAGATGTCTTGAATGCAACTTCACAAGAGATTCTGAGCTGCTCCCAAATTCCTGACTCACAAAAACTGTGGGAGATGATACAGGTCTATTGTTGTTTTAATCTGCTAAATTTGAGAGTAACTTGTTACCTAGAATACAAAATCAATACAGATGGTGACGGAGGCTGGGTTCCCTGTAAGCAGACCCTTAGGCTGGGATTTGAGTGCACATCATTTATTGAGGGAGTTCACTTCAGGAGAAACCTGTAAGGAGGGGGTAAGACAGGAAAGGAAGGAGAAAGGGCTGAACAAGGAGTGGTCTTGGGTATGTTTCAGCCTCTGCTTGGTCCAGGGAGGCTCCGGAGGATAAATGGCACCACTGGGTTGTCTTCCTTGAAACAAGGGGATCAGGCTGTGGTCCCCATACCTCCACCAGCCAATGGCTGTGGGCTCTCTCTGTTGGGGCATAACTTCCTGACTAAGGCAGCTCTTACCAGTGGGAAGAAATTCTCCATTCATTGAAAAGCGGTAGATGAGAGTCAACTCTCCCCAAGCTGGGAGAAGGGTCCCCCAGTTTGACAAAAGGCCTCTGGGCTGGGCTCCACAGCCCTGCTGCCAGTGGGAAACCTTGAGTGACTTCTCTCTCCTATGGGGCTGCCCCTTTTACTTCCCAACAGGCTGGCCCTGCAGGATTTCACCTCTCAAGCCGCTGTCCCTCTTCAGTGCTTATTCTTATCTAGCAGGTTCTTTTACCCACTTGGAAGCAGAGATGGGTTAAGATTCCTGTGGGTTCCAGGGGGAATGAGTATATGTTTATGTCCCGGAAAGAGAAGATAAAAGAGTGGAAAGAAGAGGCATTATGATTCTGTGCAGAGCCTTCACGCAGGTTAACAATTCTAAGTCCAAGCATCCCTGATACCCTACAAGCTGAGAAACTGCCATCCTCAGAATGGCCCCAAGGCTTTATGCTTCCCCTCCACCCCGCCCCAGTGAGACCACCATGTCGAAAGCTGTGACAATACTTCCCGACTCCCTTCTCTGCTCCGGTGTTTTTCCTTAGCACTTAAAAACATCAAATACATGAAACAGTTGAACGATTCATCTTGTGTATTGTTTGTCTCCCCCACTGAGCTCCACAGAGGTGGGATTTTTTTTGTCTTTTTTGTTCCCTGTTCTATTCCTAGCACTTGAAACAGGTTGGCACACAATATATGCTCTCTCAATATTTATTGAATTAACACATAAGCAAATGGTTGCTTCACATTTGCATGCAAACACAGATTCTGCTGTTTACTGGCAGCGTGAGTCCCCCAACCCGAGAGCTCTCTGGCTAGAATCTGGCATGCCTTCAGGGGCCTCAGGGAACTCAAATGGTAAAGGGTTACCTTTCTCTTTATTTTCTCTACTTGTCCCTTTTCAGAAGCAACAGTTTATCTCTTCCTGAGAAAGGAAAAGTATCTCTGTTCAAAATATGATTTCAAAAACAAACTTGTGGTTGGCTGGGGGGGGGGGGAAAGGGATGGACTGGAAGTTTGGGGTTAGTAGATGCAAACTATTACATTTAGAATGGATAAACTACCAGGTCCTATGGTATAGCACAGGGAACTATATCCTATTTCCTGGAATAAACCATAATGGAAAAGAATATTAAAAAAGAATGTAGAAGAAATCAAAGAGGAAATTAAAAAATACCTAGAAACAAATGACAATGGAGACACGATGACCCAAAACCTATGGGATGCAGCAAAAGCAGTTCTAAGAGGGAAGTTTATAGCAATACAATCCTACCTTAAGAAATAGGAAACATCTCAAATAAACCAACCTAAACTTGCACCTAAAGCAATTAGAGAAAGAAGAACAAAAAAAAACCCCAAAGTTACCAGAAGGATAGAAATCATAAAAATCAGGTCAGAAATAAATGAAATAGAAATGAAGAAAACGATAGCAAAGATCAATAAAACTAAAAGCTGGTGCTTTGAGAAGATAAACAAAATTGATAAACCATTAGCCAGACTCATCAAGAAAAAAAGGGAGAAGACTCAAATCAATAGAATTAGAAATGAAAAAGGAGAAGTAACAACTGACACTGCAGAAATACAAAAGATCATGAGAGATTACTACAAGCAACTCTATGCCAATAAAATGGACAACCTGGAAGAAATGGACAAATTCTTAGAAATGCACAACCTGCCAAGACTGAATCAGGAAGAAATAGAAAATATGAACAGACCAATCACAAGCACTGAAATTGAAACTGTGAATAAAAATCTTCCAACAAACAAAAGTCCAGGACCAGATGGCTTCACAGGCGAATTCTATCAAGCATTTAGAAAAGAGCTAACACCTATCCTTCTCAAACTCTTCCAAAATATAGCAGAGGGAGGAACACTCCCAAACTCATTCTATGAGGCCACCATCACCCTGAAACCAAAACCAGACAAAGATGTCACAAAGAAAGAAAACTACAGGCCAATATCACTGATGAACATAGATGCAAAAATCCTCAACAAAATACTAGCAAACACAATCAAACAGCACATTAAAAAGATCATACACCATGATCAAGTGGGGTTTATTCCAGGAATGCAAGGATTCTTCAATATACACAAATCAATCAATGTGATAAACCATATTAACAAATTAAAGGAGAAAAACCATATGATCATCTCAATAGATGCAGAGAAAGCTTTTGACAAAATTCAACACCCATTTATGATAAAAACTCTGCAGAAAGTAGGCATAGAGGGAACTTTCCTCAACATAATAAAGGCCATATATGACAAACCCACAGCCAACATCGTCCTCAATGGTGAAAAACTGAAACCATTTCCACTAAGATCAGGAACAGGACAAGGTTGCCCACTCTCACCACTCTTATTCAACATAGTTTTGGAAGTTTTAGCCACAGCAATCAGAGAAGAAAAGGAAATAAAAGGAATCCAAATCGGAAAAGAAGAAGTAAAGCTGTCACTGTTTGCAGATGACATGATACTATACATAGAGAATCCTAAAGATGCTACCAGAAAACTACTAGAGCTAATCAATGAATTTGGTAAAGTAGCAGGATACAAAATTAATGCACAGAAATCTCTGGCATTCTTATACACTAATGATGAAAAATCTGGAAGTGAAATCAAGAAAACACTCCCATTTACCATTGCAACAAAAAGAATAAAATACCTAGGAATAAACCTACCTAAGGAGACAAAAGACCTGTATGCAGAAAATTATAAGACACTGATGAAAGAAATTAAAGATGATACAAATAGATGGAGAGATATACCATGTTCTTGGATTGGAAGAATCAACATTGTGAAAATGACTGTACTACCCAAAGCAATCTACAGATTCAGTGCAATCCCTATCAAACTACCACTGGCATTTTTCACAGAACTAGAACAAAAAAATGCACAATTTGTATGGAACACAAAAGACCCCGAAGAGCCAAAGCGATGTTGAGAACGAAAAATGGAGCTGGAGGAATCAGGCTCCCTGACTTCAGACTATACTACAAAGCTACAGTAATCAAGACAGTATGGTACTGGCATAAAAACAGAAATATAGATCAATGGAACAAGATAGAAAGCCCAGAGATAAACCCACGCACATATGGTCACCTTATCTTTGATAAAGGAGGCAGGAATGTACAGTGGAGAAAGGACAGCCTCTTCAATAAGTGGTGCTGGGAAAACTGGACAGCTACATGTAAAAGAATGAGATTAGATCACTCCCTAACACCATACACAAAAATAAGCTCAAAATGGATTAAAGACCTAAATATAAGGCCAGAAACTATCAAACTCCTAGTGGAAAACATAGGCAGAACACTCTATGACATAAATCACAGCAAGATCCTTTTTGACCCACCTCTTAGAGAAATGGAAATAAAAATAAACAAATGGGACCTAATGAAACTTAAAAGCTTTTGCACAGCAAAGGAAACCATAAACAGGACCAAAAGACAACCCTCAGAATGGAAGAAAATATTTGCAAATGAAGCAACTGACAAAGGATTAATATCCAAAATTTATAAGCAGCTCATGCAGCTCAATAACAAAACAACAAACCACCCAATCCAAAAATGGGCAGAAGACCTATATAGACATTTCTCCAAAGAAGATATACAGACTGCCAACAAACACATGAAAGAATGCTCAACATCATTAATCATTAGAGAAATACAAATCAAAACTACAATGAGATATCATCTCACACCATTCAGAATGGCCGTCATCAAAAAATCTAGAAACAATAAATGCTGGAGAGGGTGTGGAAAAAAGGGAACCCTCTTGCAGTGCTGGTGGGAATAGAACTGCAAATAGAACTACCATATGACCCAGCAATCCCACTACTGGGCATATACCCTGAGAAAAACATAATTCAAAAAGAGTCATGTACCAAAATGTTCATTGCAGTTCTATTTACAATAGCCTGGAGATGGAAACAACCTAAGTGTCCATCATCGGATGAATGGATAAAGAAGATGTGGCACATATATACAATGGAATATTACTCAGCCATAAAAAGAAACGAAATTGAGCTATTTGTAATGAGGTGGATAGACCTAGAGTCTGTCATACAGAGTGAAGTAAGTCAGAAAGAGAAAGACAAATACCGTATGCTAACACATGTATATGGAATTTAAGAAAAAGAAATGTCATGAAGAACCTAGGGGTAAGACAGGAATAAAGACACAGACCTACTAGAGAATGGCCTTGAGGATATGGGGAGGGGGAAGGGTAAGCTGTGACAAAGCGAGAGAGGGGCATGGACATATATACACTACCAAACGTAAGCTAGATAGCTAGTGGGAAGCAGCCGCATAGCACAGGGAGATGAGCTCGGTGTTTTGTGACCGCCTGGAGGGGTGGGATAAGGAGGGTGGGAGGGAGGGAGACGCAAGACGGAAGAGATATGGGAACATATGTATATGTATAACTGATTTACTTTGTTATAAAGCAGAAACTAACACACAATTGTAAAGCAATTATACCCCAATAAAGCTGTAAAAAAAAAAAGAATGTAAATATGTGTATAACTGAGTCACACTGTTGTACAGCAGGAATTAGCACAACATTGTAAATCAACTATAGTTTAATTTAAAAAAAAAAGATGATTTGCAATCAGGGAGCCTGCAAAAACAGCCGTGCTGAGTATTTCTGGGGGAACCCAGTGGAATGTGCAATGCCCGGCTGCCTCCAGGCTGTCCCCAGCGCTAATGAATTATGTCCATCTTTACCATCAACTGGGGTCACAAGTAAGAGTATTGTTCTTGGACAGGAACACGGGTCCTCGAGAAACTCACGCTTGGGGTGACCTCACTCGGAGGTCAGACTGTCTGTGTCTCTCCGGGGCAGACACAAGGAGAGTTTGAATTACAGCCTCAGGAAGCTCCCTCCTCTGTGCGCTTAGATTTGGACTTCCCCTAAGTCCCCACAGGAAAAGCGGGCAAAGTAAGGTGTCAGTGAAAGAACTCAGGTCCAGAAAATGTTACAGGAGTCAACATCCATCAGGGTTTAAATTAAAAAGCGTGCATGCATGAGTGTGTGTGTGTTGGAGGGTGGGGGGAGATGGCAGGAAACATGAGAAAAGAGACAGCAAAATTCCTTAAATAAGGCTTGAATCTCTAACTTAAAAGGTCTTTTGAGCCTGCCTATAGAGGAAGAGAATGGACCTCATCATTACCCGCTGTGCTTGTGACGCACTGCAACTGCCAGTCCCCTGAAAACACTGCTGACAAATCCTAATTTCCCAGATTCTGTTTTTAAAAAGGCAACGAATTTTCTATGTATGGTAATCCCATAATTTTGTAAACAGCTACCATACCAAATTCTTTTAAATTTGTAATAGTTTCTTATGTATGTTCTGGGTTTCCCCACAAAATCGTTTTTTGTGTGTGTGCAAATAATAATGATTTTATACCCACTTTTAAAAAAAATGCAATGAAAATAGTTTCCGTTTGTTGAGGACCCATTTTGTGTTAGGATCTGAGCTCTTTTACACCTTTCTCATCTTGACCGCAATGCTATGATATTTATGAGTAAAAGAAAGCCATCAAAGCTCAGAGAGCTCAGGTGACTCTCCAGAAAGGGCAAGATCAAGACTCAGGTTGAAGTCTGCCCAACTCCAGTGGCTGTAGTGTCTGCCTCTGTTCAGCTGAGGGATGGCAGGAAAGCTTAGCCATTCCTGCCGACTTGTTTATTTCCCTTTTCTTTATGTCCATTCCCTTCTGTCCCCTGCTTGCCTCTATACTTGAGGAAACTACATTTCCCATGTTCCATTGCCTCTGGACTCCTGGATGGGTTTGACCAATCAGAGGCACCGGCAGAAACTATTAGGTATAAACTAAGCTATAAGGATCTATTGTAAAACATAGGGAATAGAGCCAATATTTTACAGTAACTATAAGTGGAGTATAAGCTTTAAAAATTGTGAATCACTACATGCATCCCAATGTTCATTGCAGCCCTATTTACAATAGCCAAGACATAAAAGAAACCTAAACGTCCACTGACAGGTGAATGGATAAAGAAGGTGTGGTCCATATATACAATGGAATACTACTCAGCCATAAAAAAGACGCCATTTGCAGCAATATGGATGGACTTACAGATTATCATATTAAGTGAAGTAAGTCAAAGACAAATATCATATGATATCGCTTATATGTGGAATCTAAAAAAAGAGATGCAAATGAACTTATACACAAAACAGAAATAGACCCACAGACATTGAAAACAAAGTTATGGTTACCAAAGGGGAAAGGTGGGGGAGGGATAAATTAGGAGTTTGGGATTAACATGTACACAGTACTACATATAAAACCGATAACAGACAAAGACATACCGTATAGCACAGGGACCTATACTCAACATTTTGTAATAACTTATAAGGGAAAAGGATCTGAAAAAGGATCCATATACATGCAACTGAATCACTGTGCTGTACACCTGAAACTAACCCAACGTTGTAAATCAACTATACCTCAATTTTAAGAAATCAGAAACATAAAAAAACTTGTGAATCACTATACTGTACACCTAAAACTTATATGATACTGTATAGCAACTACTCTTAAAAAAAAAAGCACAAGTAGTAAAGAGAGAAGCCTGGGTATGTCTCCCGAGCCCTCCTTGCACACCTCCACTCCCCCCTCCGTTTCTAGAAGACTCTCCACTGCAGCTCCAGCTGCTGACGGACACGCCCTGGCTTCTGCACGCTGACCACAGCACCTATTCCTGTTAGCCCTCCAGCCATAGGGGCGGTAGAGCTGTTGCTAATCCCTGGGTTATCTCACCTCCTGTTTAGTTTCTTAGTTCTTCTGTCACCCATGTAACCAATTCCCTGTTATTATAGCACCTCTGTTTGAAAAACCGTGGCTGGTTTCTATTTTCCCACCAGAACCCTAGCTAACACAGGTATCTTCTAGCCGGAAACAAACAAACATTATTCAGAGCATGTACAACCAACATTAAAACCATAGTTAGAATCAAAGGACAGAATAAAGGGGAGACTTGATGGTCATCAGCATGGTTTAAATCATCTGAATTTCGGGTTACACTGAGAACCAGGGTGGGATAATCACAAAGCTTTCATTAGAACTAAAGCCCTTCCCTCACATTTACTGACTGTGGGACTTCAGGCAATTTATTGTAGCCTCTCTGAATCTCATCTCCATCAGAACAAAAAAACCTGTGCTGCAGTGTTACTGCACGAGTCAGAAATTCTGCGTGGACAGTAGCAAAGCATAATTCCTGACATGCAGAAGGCAACCAATAAATGTTACTTATTTTTCTTTCATTCTCAGGAATCTGAAAGATTTCAAAAGGACTGAAAGTCAACATTTTTCAGGAGTGGCGAGAGAAATGCATCACTTTTAAATGCAGGGGAAAATGGGAAGAATGACGTTTAAAATGATCAGGTATGAACTAAAGAACGTTACCTGAAAGAATGCTAAAACTTGCAAGATTTAGGGTGGGGTCGGGGCCCAAAGAAGACAAATATGACAAAAATGTTTCTGTTGAAGCCTCTGTTTTTGGTATCACTCAGTCAGGAAATGTTTATTTAGCTTCTCTTCAACCCCGGGGCTAGGGGAGAGATGTGAGAATAACATGGCCTCACGTTGGCTATTAAGACCGGGAGCGGCGATCAGGAAACCTGGGTGCTGGTCCCAGCTCACTTCCCCCCGCCCCCGGTGGACCTCAGTTTCCCCTTCTGCTAACAGATTATTGAATCAGTGGCCTGCACCTCAGGATCACCTTTTACAGCTCTTAAAACATGCGTTCTCCCAGGGCCTATAGTTATAGGCTGATCCAGTACCTGCCTGGGAGAAGCCCTCAGGAAATTATTCTTAAAAGCTCCAGATTCGGGCTTCCCTGGTGGCACAGTGGTTGAGAGTCCGCCTGCCGATGCAGGGGACACAGGTTCGTGCCCCGGTCCGGGAATATCCCACATGCCGCGGAGCGGCTGGGCCCGTGAGCCATGGCTGCTGAGCCTGCGCGTCCAGAGCCTTGCTCCGCAACGGGAGAGGCCACAACGGTGAGAGGCCCGCGTACCGCAAAAAAAAAAAAAAAAAAAAAAAAGCTCCAGATTCTGACATGCGCTCCTACAGAACCTTCTGGCCTTTGGCTTTAAAGTTCCCCTCCGGCTCTTTCTCAAACCTTGAATATACACCTATGGGAGAGGAACAGAGGAAAGGGGGCCCAGTGAAGTCCCAAGAGACAGAGAAGTCTCCTAGAGAAGAAACGGCTTCAGCTCTGAAGGGTGGTTAAGACTGGAATAGAAATAGGTGAGAAGAAGTCTCTCCAGAGAAGAAAAAAGGAGGTAGGAAATGTCAACTTCTTGGTAGAAGCAAAAGAAGGGGGCAGAGGGAGGACAAAGTACCAAGGAGTGCACAAGAAGTCAGGCTGGGGAGTTGGACTAAACCTGGATCTAAAACCCAACTCCACAACTGCGAGACCTGGAGCAAGAATTTATTTTCTCTGAGCTCTATTTTCCTCATCTGTAAAAAGGGTACAATCATAGTACCTCTATCAGAGATTTGTTTTGAGGGTTCCCTAGAACAATATATCATATAGTAATTAATGCTCCCAATGAAAGAGACCTCGTACCAAGATCATTATCATGATTATTATTTCTATTATTTTCTACATATCCCTTTGCGTAGCTCTCCAGCTCTTTAAACTCTATGCTTGAAGCCACCATGCGAAACTGCTGTGATCAAGCAGGAACAAACTGTGACCTGAGTTCTGGAAGAGAAGCCAGGAGGGATGCAGAGAGAAATGGAGAGAATTAGGAAGGGTGACGGGAAATCAGCAAGATTTAGAGCAGAGCTTCTCAACCTCAGCGTTACTGATATTTGGGGTGGGATCACTCTTTGTGGCCACGGGCGGTCCTGTGCGCTGTAGGACGTTTAGCAGCATCCCTGGCCTTGACCTGCTAGATGCCAACGGCACCTCCCAGTTGCAACAACCAAAACTGAATCCAGACGTGGCCAAATGTCCCTGGAGGGTCCAGCTCGCCCCAGTAGTAAAGAACTACCGGTTTATAGTAGTGAAAATGGAGGTTTCTCGGGAGAAAGAGGCAGAAATAGAGAACTTGAGGATTTAAAGGGAACGTGATTTTAACAAGTGGGAGAGAGAAAGAGGGCAGTTTCGTGTTTTGTGTTTGCCTATTTCAAAGTCTTCGATGAGTCTGCACAAAGCCTTGCCCTTCCTAGGTTCCCCATCAATGCGAGTTGAGGAAAGGTACCAGTGATGTCTTTACATCATGTATTTCCCCACAGATGGAAAGAGTATCTCAGCGCCGATTATTAATCAAAAGTACAGATCTTGGCTGTCACCAGAGGGCTTTTCTCTTCCTTTGGTTACCATGGTTGTCTCGGAGATTCCAGAGTTTCCCACCCAGCCCACGCCTGACCTCTTATCTCCCCACGCCACTCAGATGGCCCAGGGAAATCCTGGAGAGGACCTGCCAAGAGCGGTGGCCAAGGTAACAGATCTGTCTCCTTATCTACCAGCCGGGCAACTTCCCCCAATTCTTTCCAAGAGGAAAACTAACCAGGCGGCAGGGCTCATCAGGGCAGAGGCCAGCAGGTGAAAAGTCCAGAGAGGCAGAGCGGCCTGGCTGCCTCCCCACAAACCCAGCGTATGCCCTCCAGGCCAGGCCCCTGCAGAGGCAGGGAAGGGCTGCTGGCTTTCCACCCCGGCAGCAGCCGAGCCCCCAGCCCCCTCCTCCCGGGACCTCCTCTCCCCTCACCTCCTTCATCGCTCAAGTGCCCTTGGTCGTTTCCCCCACTTCTACATTGTGGCCTTCAAAGCCAGGTGGGCAAAGTTGAGAGGGCTTCCCTGAGTTCAACATTCATTCAAATACTCCAGGGGGGGCACTTTAAACAGCCGATACAGTGAAGTACTGCCCTTCACTTCTAGAATGGTCCTCATCATCCGGGCTTCATCACTGACTACTTTGTTCTCCATCGGAGGCTTTTACCCGCATCGTTTCCTGTGTGGAAGATGTCGCCTATTTCCATCTTAAATGACCACTTGAAGACAAAAAATAGATTGTGTGCTTGACTTTTTAAAAAAAAATTCCCAACAACACACAACTCTGTGTCCGACACCTTGCTTGGGGAGGGCTTGGCATGAATTGTTAAATTAGTCAAAGAGATCTAAATGGGAAGAAATCCAGAAAGGAGGGGATATATGTACACGTATGGCTGATTCATTTTGCTGTACGGTAGAAACTAGCGCAACATGGTAAAGCAACTATACTCCAATAAACATTAATTGAATAAAAAAAATAAGAATGAGATCTGACAAGTATAACACTCTGCTTCTTAGCTCTGACTTGAGTTGAACATTCACTGGCTCACTTGTTCTCTCCCTGCACCGTCCTGTTCCTCATTTAATCACTCCGCATTATTTCCAGAAGACCTACTGTGTGCCAGGCACTGCACCAGGCACTAGGGCTATAATGGTGGAAGAAACAGACATTGTTCTCAAATCCATGGATCCAAGCCTAGCAGAAGGGTATACATTTATAATGAAAGCTACTGTCTCTCTTTGGTATTCCAAAATCCAGACTTTTTACTAACTCAAATTGCCCCGGCAAGAAATGCAAATCATTGGGATTTATAGTGTCTAATAAGTCCTGTAACTTAACTCTCTGCCCCCAAGATAGGAAACTTAAAGGTCTATGTGAAATCACACTTCCCAATTCAGTCCACTCTCCCCCTTGGCCCATACAGAACCTCTGTCCTTTTTAATTTTCCTTCCTTTTATGCCTGATTTCCACTCCTATTCTCTCCCCCATAAACCTTACTGTATTTAATATGTACCCTTAATAGGCTCATGACCTTGTAAATTATCTGTTTTCTGTATGTGTATGTGCGTGTGTGTTCCATTCACATTGCAGGGTTGGTGTCCAAAATCACATGCTGTTTCTTACTTTTCTCAATTAGAATTTTTATAAGATCTGTACAGGTTGCTATAACTTAGACGTCTAACGGGTCCATTTAGAATGACACAGAGTGTTTGTATTTGTTACTGTTGCAACAAATTGCCACAAACTTAAACAATACAAATTTATTATCTTACAGCTCTGGAGGTCAGTCTGGAATGAGCCTCACCAGGCTAGGGGCAGAGCTGCGTTCCTCTCTAGGAACGACTCTGTTCTCTACGTTCTATGGCTCTAAGGGAGAATCCGTTTCCTTGCCTTTTCCAGCTTCTAGAAGCCATTGCATTCCTTAGTCCATGGCCCCCTTCCTCCAACTTCAAAGCCACGAATGGCAGATCAAGTCTTCCTCATCTCACATGCCTCTGACACTGGCTCTTTTTCCCGTTGCGGAGCACAGGCTCCGGACGCGCAGGCTCAGCGGCCATGGCTCACGGGCCCAGCCGCTCCGCGGCATGTGGGATCCTCCCGGACCTGGGCACGACCCGCGTCCGCTGCATCGGCAGGCGGACTGTCCCGACACTGGTTCTTCTGTCTCCCCCTCCCACTCTTAAGGACCTTTGTGATGGGCGCACCCGGATAATCCAAAATAATCTATTTTAAGATCAGCTGATTAGCAAGCTTACTTCCATCTGCGAGCTAAATTCCCTTTTGCTGTGTAAGGTAACATATTCACAGCTTCCAGGGGTTGAGACATGGACTTTTTGGGGGGAGTGGCGGGGAGGCCGGAGGGAGCATTATTCTGCCCACCACGGTATTCCATAGTGTACATCCACCGTATTTTAATTAACCCAGGTTTCCAGCTCCAGGGAAATGAAACACTCCCAATTCCTTACTAAAACAAATAGTGCCTCGATGTTCATCCTCTCAGATCTATGAGAGCACTTCTCTCATAGGGGATAATTATATACACACACACACCTAGGGGTGGTATTACTGAACCTTAAGTAATATTCATAGTTATGATACTACCTGATTGCAGAAAAAACAACAAATATTCACTTTCTGACTCTCAAGCAGGCTAGCAGTATTTCTATGAAAACTGTCTGAAGAAGACGCAAGAGGTCTTCCTAAATTTCTTGTCTCTCTCCACTTCCCAGGCACGTGATGCGTGGCCCTCCTTTGAAGTTAGACGTGGTCATGTGACTTGCTTGGGCCAATGATGTAGAAGTGGAAGCAAGACTGGTCCTGCAGGCCAGAGTGTTAAGAGCACAGCTTCATCTCTTGCCATGGAGATCAAAGACTCCCAAGCTGATACAGAGCCTTCATCGAGCTGGGTCTCTGCATGGCTCCAATGGACAGAGACCAGCCCCACCCTTAGCAACCAACTGGATGGATGTGGAGGGGCCGGAAAAAAGAAATCAAATATTTATTATGTCAAGGCACTGGACTGTGTGGTTTTTGTTACTGCTCCGTAAAGTAGCCCATCCTGACTAATATGTCTTTAAAACCAGAGAGTCCAAGTTTCAACTCTATTTAGATGCTGAGAATTTTTATAAAGCACTTTTTATCATTTTCTTCTGCCTTATCCCTCAGACTTATAAGCCCCCTTTCTCCTCCCTCCCACGCACACTGTTTTTCCATAACGTCTTACAGAAAAACCTGAACCAACTTTTTGGCCAAAACAATACACTGAAATAATCTCTCTTTTTTTTTTTAAGTTTAAAATATTTTATTAATTTATTTATTTTTGGGTGCGTTTGTGTCTTCATTGCCGCACGCGGGCTTTCTTTAGTTGTGGTGAGCGGGGACTACTCTTCGTTGCGGTGCACGGGCTTCTCATTGTGGTGGCTTCTCTTGTTGTGGAGCACGGGCTCTAAGCGCACAGGCTTCAGTAGTTGTGGCATGTGGGCTCAGTAGTTGTGGCTCACAGGCCCTAGAGCACAGGCTCAGTAGTCGTGGCACACAGGCTTTGTTGCTCCACGGCATGTGGGATCTTCCTGGACCAGGGCTCGAACCCGTGTCCCCTGCATTGGCAGGCAGCTTCGTAACCACTGGGCTAGTGATACCCAACAGTCCCTCTACTTGACAATATGGTCCTTGAGTGCAAGTACCACGTTTTTTCATCATGCCCAGCTTCAAAGGCAGTCAGGACCTGGCACATTTGTAGCAGTCGTATAATGTCAACCCAAGCGACTTTTCTCTCCATCTTACATACACCAACCGAGACTCAGAGAGCATAGGAGACTGGCCGAGGTCACACAGCCAGGAAGAAGAGGAGTCAGGATGAGAATCCAGGTCCCATTACAGTATAATTCCTCCTTCGGCAGCTCAGGGGGAGGCATCCAATGATACCAACCAGGACCTACCCCTCTCTGCCTTGCCCACCTCACACAGATACAGACACCAAAGCTTAAGTACAAGAAGGATTGCATGAATTCCCTTCCTCGTTTTCGAAGAACAAGGGAATGATGGTTCTGACATCGATTTCAGATGAGATTAACATCTGGGCTAATTGCTTCTCAGCATCGCTGTTACACATTTGCTAATATTTCCTCTTTGCTCAATTGCAGAAGGAACCTCACAAGCCTGCTTCATCAGATGGGAGATCACAGACCATGATGTAAGCCCAACATTCAGAAGACATAAACAAGTCAAATCAGCAAGTGTTCCTGGAAATAAATACAGACTTCAAGGTACAGGGACATACAGGGAGGCTCCAGGCAGAAAAGGGGGCCCACGTTTCGTTTGAAATATAAATGAGAGCTTGAATGAGGGAGAAACCAAAATGATCCATTTCCTCTCATATTATCATAAATGTGGTCGGCGGGGATTCCAAAAGGACTCAGAAGCTTGGCTGTTGGCAGATGGCGTGGTTCCCCTTATCAGTCCATCAGCTGGGCTAACATGACCCCGTAGAAATAGGTTTTTCTCCACTGCATCTGTGCAAATAAACATTGGCAATGTCTAATATCGAGCTGCTTGCTTGTAAAGTGATCTATGACCCTGACAGATTATCACCCTGAAAGTGAGGCAATGACTCCAAGCCAAAGGGTCCCATTTGTTTCCAGGACTTAAACTTCTCTGTCTTTGAAAAGGAACAACGGTTGTGGCCGCAGATGGCTAGAGGTGATTATTAACGTGCTCTCCCCATGGTGCTCAGAACTCAGATATCTACAATATGGAGGCTAGAGGATTTGACCGGCTTGGAGCCAGTAATGGCCCCAGGGAATGCTAAATGTTTGTGCATGATGTAAGAAAGCTTGGGCCTTGGCATCAATCTCTCGACGAGACAATATAGCAGAGCGGTCCAGAGCTGAGGATCTGGACCTGGGTTTGATTTCTGCTCTGCCATGTAATAGTCCCTTGCCCTGGAGTGATTGACTTAAACTCTCCCAGCCTGTTTCACAGCTCACTTAGAAAAGGAGGATCAGAGTAGACTTAGACAGGGTCATTGTGAGAAATCAACCAAATCATTTATGCAAGTGTTAACAGTCCCTGTGTGAACTATTACATTGATAAGAGGAAGAAGAGTCATCACAGATATTCCATTGGGCAATGGCTGCATATTCCTGCTGGAAGGACACCCTGCCTGGGCTAAGACTTCAAGAACTAAGCAGGCAGCCCAGGACACACTCTGGAGTCTGGGGGCACAGGCAGTCCTAGAGGAGAGGAAAGGGTCTTCCAGATGGACCAGAGGTACCATCTTGGGATGTGGTGGCAGTGGTGAGGTTCCGACTATCATGGGCAATGGAGGTGCTCAAGGAGACGGTGGCTACAAGGAAAGCTCCCTACACTGGAACAGATGAGAGTCAAGGGAGAGATCACCTCTGCTGGAAGAGCAGATTAGCTGTTGCCACGGAGAAGGCACCAGCTCTCAAAGTAGACTCCAAAGGAGGCGTCAGAGCTGGGGCTTCTGCCAGCAGAGCGAGGCGGGAGCACCCAAGATGAGGGAAGAGGAGTTACTTTCTTTTTTAAACCTCTTCAGTGGCTCCCCATGGCCGTAGGAGAAAAATAAAACTCCTTTCCATGGCCAGTGGGGCTGCCCCTTCCTAACTCTATAGCATCAACACCCCCCACGCTCCCTCTAAGCACCTGCCCCCAGCCACACTGGCTAACTCCCATCACTCAACCCAGTTCAGCTCCAGCATCACTTCTTCCAAGAAGCCTTTCTCTCATGGCCCCATCTCTCAACTGTCCTGCAGATCTAGGGGTTAATGGCTTTCTACTGTGACTGGTCCCCGAGGGCATCCAATCCCCGGCTCCTTTCCTTAACCTGTTAGTACTTCCTCCTTTAAAGACTCCTCAAAATGCCCAACTGTGCTAGAATCTTGATTGTCATCTCCTTCCCAAACCAGGAAAACACGACGTCAGAGACGGCGGTTTATGTACACCCTGGACCCTCCCGTCACCCCGCGAAGTCTACGCTGTCTCCTCCACCACGACCAGGGGACAATTGGCATGCTTCAAGACAGCTGCGGGAAACTGCTGCGTGGCTGGTCAAGCAAAAGAGGCACAGAAACGGAGCCCAGGATCCTCGAGCGCACGATGCCTCCCAGACCGTCCATGCCTGGACCACGCTGTCATCACGCGGTCGGAGGCTACTCCAGCTTAGAGCAATTTAAGCCTTCAGCTGATGGAAACGCAAGAACGAGAACGGGCAGCTGTAACTACCCTCCCTGAAATGATTCTCCCAAGGACTTCAGAGCCTTTGTGGTATCCCAGGATCTGTGAGAGTCTCCCACAGGGGTGGCCTTGAGAACGTAGAGCTGATCGGAAGACTGAAACAACTGCTTCGGCTTGGCGTGTAAAAATGCGAAGGTCTGCTCTTCCTGGATGCTTTGGAATCCCAACATGATGGGCAGCAAAGGCCTTAGGTATCTCACGCTGAAGATTCCTCGGAAATCACTTACAGCCCCCCTACCCCCATCCCCACAGTGTTACCTGTGGTTTTCTGAAGGTGTGGGGTTTTCAACGCCATGATTCTGGTCTGGCTCCCCAGACATGTGCTGTCTGGTCTTAACTATGACCCCAAACTGCAAGCACCCTAAAGGATTCCTAAGAGGTGGAGACATGAAGCTTCAAATCCTAGAGGCCAAGAATGACTTGGAAAGTTAACATTCATCTACGGCATCTCACACCCAACTGCCCGACTCACGCATCACCCCACAATAGGGTCCCGCCTCGGCCCCAAGTGGACCAAAGGTTCTCACGTGCTTCATACCTATGAACCCTAGTGGATGCTTGGCATTCCTGGCTCCTCCTCAACCAACCCCTTCCTTCTGGGCACCTCACAGCATGGCAGGCGTGGTGTCATGGCAAATCAGATCACTCCAGACACCACAGCTCCTCTCAGAGACACCCAGAAGGGGGGCAAGTGTGCTAACTTCCGCAAATTGAATAGCATCACCCAAGATTTTGAATCTTTAGCAGATTGACTGCAGGTCAGAAAAGAAATGGGTTGGAATCCATTCATTTTAGGTGTGAGCTAGTACCTTGCTAAGCTACTCACCCTAGCAGCTAGAACCTAGATGCAAAATACTACAAATCACAGGCCTTCGTGACAGTTTGAAACCATCGACATAAAAAGGTAAATGCCAAGGGTCTACTAAGTACAGCAGACAATGCTAATACCCCACCTAAACCCCACTGATGTCCGTGAGCTCCATGTGTGCACCCTGGCTTCTATGTATTTACAGCAGGCTGGCGCGGGGCTCTTAGGGGGGCTGACCTTGGCTGATGGAGCTGGCTTTGCTCACAGGCCTGGAAAGCCATAGTCCCTTGGAATTCATGTCCACCCTCCACCCTCCTCCTGCGGGTGGCTCTTAACCAATGACTGACAGGCACAGTACGAAATCCCCATCTCCCTCGCCCCACATTCTAAGGCATAGAGCTTGCCTCTCAAAGTTCCCCTGATGAGATCAGCCTGAAGCTCTCCACTGTGGGACTTGGCCTGAACTCGCCGTCTTCCTTGGCACCTTCCTCTGCCCTGTCCTGCTCCCCCAACCCCCATGATCTCCCCCCTTGTACCTGAGCCCTCCTCTCTGGGTCTGTTCTGGGGTCATCTCAGCTCCATGAACTCTGGTAAACCAGCAGCAGCATTTTGAGGTATGAAGACAAGAAAAGGTGGACATATCTTGGAGATGAACCTCTGATCAGACACATGCTTTGCAAATATTTTCTCCCGTTCTGTAGGTTGCCTTTTCACTCTGGTGACTGTTTCCTTTCCTGCGCAGAAGCTTTTTAGTTTGATGTCATCCCACTGGTCTGTATTTATTTTTGTTGCCTGTGCGTTTGGTGTCATAGCCATGAAATCATTCCCAAGACTGATGTCATGAATATTTTCTCCTGTGTTTTCTTGTAGGAGTTTCGCCTATAGTCAACAATAATGTATGTACACTTAAAATGTGTTAAGAGCATCTCTCTCATGTTGTGTTCTTGCCACAGTAAAATTGAGAGGGGAGATCTATTTGCACGAGAAATAATTAAAAGAGTTACCATCGATGTATAAAGGCCCAAAGAAGACTGTGTAGTATATTAAACACATTCAAGGCCCTTCTCTCAGTTAGCTGACAGTCCAGTGGGAATGAGATCTAGATCCATACTGATATCATATAGTCCATCTATCTATATACTACATTATATAGGCATACACACATATGTATATATGCATACGTATATACTATATTATGCATGTTATATACTATAGTATATATAGCATACTATATATATATTATACATTACTACTATAATAACCTAGTATATAGATAAATAAATTAACCAGGAAATTAAATGTCTAAATGCTAAACTTGCAGCCATCCTATTGCTGAAGCATAAATGAATAACTTACGCTTCCTTCCCTCAAAGGAAAGTCTGTGGGGAAAAGTCTGACTCTCTCGGCATCACCCTTAAAGGGTTGAGGCATGACTCAAAAATCAGTTTTCCTTCAAGACCACCTTCTAGGGATGTGACATCCATGAAAATATCTAAAGGCTTTCGTGGCTATTTCTATTTCAGGACCACTTCTTGGGAGTAATGTGTTCCGTAAGTTTCCTGTAGTGAGACGTGGTGAGGGGTGGAAAGACTGGAGCAACAGATAAATATGGGTTTGGACGCCAATATTTATGGGCAAATATGGGTTTGCTGCCTCTATGACTGACTAGTTCGGTGGTATTGGACTTCCAAATATTAAAATGTGTGTCAGGTTCCCTTTCTATGAAATAGGACAACCACTCCCCTCACGGGTTCATAGTGAGGATTCTAGATGTAAAGCGCCTAGCTCAGTATGTGACATACAGCTGGACTCGGTAACGTTTATTTTCTGTCTGGTCTAACTCTTACTCTTTTCTTTCAAGGAATCAGACCTAAGGAATATGGAGACAGACTGAATCAAGAGGCTGGGAAATGGTCCAAATCAAAGGACTTTTGAAAACAGGACTTGGTAAGCTCCTTGAAGGCAGAGGCTAAGTCTTTTAAGTGTTCAGTACAGTGCCAAGCCTGCTGGCATTGCCCAACAAACATTTAAATAGTGATAGCTACTTAAGAACTGGATTTTGGTCTCAGTTTCCTTGGAAAGGTCGCCACCTGGTGGACAGAGCTCAAAACAGCACACCTCTGGAATCAGTGTGTTCCTAGGGCCATTTCAAGGCTGACAATTTTATCTGCTAACATTTACAGCTCCTGGGAGCCTGCTCAAGCAATAGTGAGTTTCCAAAGAAGCAGAAAGAGGAATTCAGAAGGGAAACAAAAACTTCTTAGAGCTCTAGAAAGATCAATGCATTTTCTCGCTTCTAATCCTTCGGTTAGAGAATCCATCTTGTCCCATTTACCGGCCCTAAGAATTACGAGTAAAAACTAGCACCTGAAATCCTCAAACTTCAAAGCGCATTAGACATCTACAAAAGCAACCCTAAGCTAAGTCAAGTGACAAGGAAAAGACAAAGGCCATATTGAGTTGCCCTCAGGACACCCTATACGAGTATCTGGTTTCTGCTGCTCTGAGCATTCCGAGATCTAAGATGTTAAAATCATCTTTCATGGAAACACACTTGCAACACACGACTGAGTCTCCAAATGGTGGATATATTGATAAAATGGAGTAGAAAGGAAATTCTCAATGGGGGTGAAACTCCTAGGCTCCCATTCAGTGAATCTGTGATCAAATGCAAAGAGCATGGCTTTAGAGGTGGGTATGAGTCTGGGTACAAATCCCAGACAAAGTAGTCAGCTGTTCCAAGGCTTAATTTCCCCATCTGTAAAGTGAGTCAATGATATTTCCTCCGTACCCATCACCCAGCCACTTCTAGCTATGGTTCCCAAGTCAGCACCACCATGATGGATGGGAGAGTCTTCAGCAGCCCTGATGGTCAGAAGTAAACCACACCACGCATTTGTGCAAATGTTTGGGTTTCTTTTATGACGACATGTCACGTGGGCCTGCATTACTCAGATAATCACCCCATTTCACCCATCGGGTGTTTTCCAGTGAGCCCATGGAAGCCTGAGGTCAAAGAAGCACTTAGTAATTAAATAATGCCCACAAGTTTCCTGAACAGAGATTTCAAGCCAAGCCCATAATGTAAGGAAAGCTCTGCCCACTTCCATCAATTCATTTCGGCCTCTGCTTCCTGAAAGATCCCAATTAGCGACTGTGATCAGCTCCACCTGGGGAAACCTGCAAACCCTTTCAGCTAATTGGCCCAAGGAAGAAAAGAGGGACTTGAGTGGACTTCATGGGACACGGGCTGACCTCCATCCTCACCCTCCCCAACAGTTATTTCTTGCATTGAAAGGGGAAGCTGAAAGGATACGTATGATGGCGGCAAAAGCCCTCACGTTGGTATTAGGGAAAAGTAAACGGGGTTGGGGGCAAGGGATATCAAGACAGCTATTATAACGGAAACTGTATCCCCATCCCCAGAACAGAACACACACCAACATCCCTTCACTTACTGATCGTTCTTAGTGTCTTTCCTTGTTTCTAGAGATGGTGAGAGATTCCAGCAGACTCATTTCCTACCTGCCAGGTTGGAAAGTTGGCGCCGGTTTCACAGTTGAGATCCTCTTGTTGACATCTGATTAGGCTCTTCTCTGTGTTATCCTTGAACAGAACCCTGGATAGGACTAAGGGCTCAGGGCTGGGAGTGGGAATTACGCACAGCAGTGCACGGGGGAAGACGATCAGTGGTGAAAATCCTCCATGCACAGCCAGAAAAACTTGATCTGAGCCCCAGAACTAGCAGCTATGGGTCTGTGTCACCCTTGAACAAGTGACTTGATAAAGCCTCAGTTTCTTAATCTATAAAATAGGCATAAGATTCCTCACAGCAGAACCCTGTCAGGAAAAGTGAAATCATTCCCTTCCTTTGGAAATTCATTAAAATGTACATTGACATCACCTACGAAAACTTTACCATAGTGCTTGACCCTTAGTGGATGCTCAGAAAATGGTGTTTTGCCCTTACGAGTATCCAGGGAGGTAAATGTTCCTGAACCTCTTTTATGGAGGCATCTCAGCATAACTTTTTTAAAGATCACACACCCAGTAAGGGCTGGGGTTGGATGGGGCCTGAAACTCAAAACCCAAAGCTTATACCCTCCCCTCTACAGTAGGGATCCTAATTCTTTGCTGGGCATCAGAATTTCTTGGGATGCTGGTTAAAAGTGAACATTCCAGGGCCTCGTTCCAGATTCTGATCCAGTCGGTCTGTAGTAGGCCCCAGATCTAATGTAGAAATTCCCATAATTCCTCTCATTCACATTTAGATATTATTATTGTTATTATTATTACCACAAGTAGTAGTGGTATTCAAGTTACTATTAGTTTTTACTTTTAAAACTAAGGTGAAAGTTCAGTATAGCTCCTGGTTCAGAGATCAAGATGAAAAACACAATCACATACATGTATGCACACACATACATATGTAAAAAGTACATACTGGATCCTACTCACTCCAAAGGGTGATACAGAATAAATTTACTAAAATTCCACGGGCCAAGTAAATGTATATTTTAATAAATTTGTTAAGTTAAACTATGTTCTGTGAGTTTATAATTTTGGCCATAAAAACTGTTAAATTTCTCAAAGAGTCTCTGGGTTTTAGGGAGATTATTTCGATAACACTGGAAGATTAGGGAAAGTGAAATCCATTCACTCATCCAGCAAACATGTGTTGCTTATCTATTTTGTGCTCGGCACTGGGATAAGTGTGAGGGATTCAGAAATCAACAAGACTAGAAGCTTCATGAAGCCCCAGAACTTGTCTACCTTGTTGGAAAAACAGATACACTTAAGTAAATCAAATAATGCCAGAATATGGTAAGTGCTATAAACGAAAAAAAAAAAAAAAATCAGGGTGCTGTGGCAGAAGTATTGGGAGCCAGGGAGTGTGAGACAGAATGCTCTTTCTGAAGAGCAGAAGTTTAAGCTGAGAACTGAAGGTGGGAAGGGCTCAGGCGTGTGAAAAGCCAGCAGGAACAGCAAGCACAGAGGCCCTGACACAGGAAGGAGACGTGTGGGCTCATGGGATGGAAAGCAGCTCTGGGAGCTGGCTGAAGAAGCAGGAGACCAGTGAAGTGCCTCACAGGGAAGGAGGCCACAATGGGGGCAGCTGTGCAGGCTCTGCCCCATCGCTGCCCCTGGACCCCCGGTTACACACGCAGCGACCGCCCACACGGGGACCTGAAACAAAGCCCCTGTGGGCTGTGACAGACCTCGAGCCTGAGGATCTTGTTTCTCTCTTCCTCTCCCAGGACAGCTGCCGGCAGGACAGCCTCTGTCCCCTTCAGCACTGGGTCCTATGGAGCCCAGGCCCCTTGAGAAGGAGGGAAGAGGTCGCTTCCAGGGGCCACCCCCATCACAGGCACCTCTGTCTCCCACGCCAGGCTAGGGACGCTTTGATTAACCCACTAGTTCCCAAGAGGGATGGCCGGACCCCCAGGGGACCTCTGGCAACGTCCACAGACGTTTTTGGTCGTCACAAGTGGGCAGTAGATGCTACTGCCATCCAGTGGGTCAGGCCAGGGATGCTGCTATCCATCCTACAATATACAGGATGGTCCCCTCAACAGAGTCATCTAGACCCAAATGTCAACAGTGCCAATGTTGCAAAACACTGGCTTATATGTGGAATCTAAAAAAATGGTACAAAATGGAAATAGGGTCACAGATGTAGAAAACAAACTTATGGTTACCAAGGGGAAAAGAGGTAGGGACGGATAAACTGGGAGATTGGGATTGAACATAGACACACTACTATACATAGAATAGATAACCAACAAGGACCTACTGTGTAGCACAGGGAACTCTGCTCAGTGCTCTGTAATGACCTACATAGGAAAGGAATCTAAAAAAGAGTGGATATGTGTATCTGTATAACTGATTCACTTTGCTGTACACCTGAAATTAACACAACATTGTAAATCAACCATACTCCAATAAAATTAATTTTAAAAAACCACAACCCTGGCTCAGAGGCTCATCAAACTTTTATTTCTTCTCTAATAAAGCCAAGATCTCCCACTGCAGTTCCCCCGAGAATAAGGAAGAACTCAAATCCTTGTAAACGAGGCAGAGAAAAGAAAAATGGCAGGCACTGACTGATCTACTGCGTGCCAGCCAGTGCACTTTACATGTGTTAACTCATGTCCTGTGTTTCCGGTTTTTTGATTGCTTGTTTATTTGCAGCAGACCTATGTAAGATGGGTACTTTCACTACTAGAGAAGGGGACTGAGATCCCTCTGGGTAAAGGCAACTTTCAAAATCACAGAGCTGAGATTCAAACCCAAAGCTCAATGACTCCCAGTGGGGTGCCCTTTTCTGAATTCCAGCAAAGCTCTCAGGTCAGCTGCAGGGGGAAACGGAGCAGTCAAGTCTGACTGTAGGAGTCTGGTGTCTTGCCTGGGAAATGTAAATAATTTAGAGTACAGGGGCTGGAGGGTAATCATCCTGTCTGGTTTCACAGGCCACCCAGACAGCTCTGAAGCCCCTCTCCACCATCCACACCCCACGGCCACCTCGCTCCCCATAACCCATCTCCTTGCAGATTCTTGTCATTCCGGGGATGAGAACCTCCTTCTCAACCAGAAGGAAAAAGGTGAGAGGTGAAAATACCATTTGGCAACCAAGTTCCTCAAGCAGAGAAACACTATTACAGGCTGAGGAAGCGGCATGGAGGCAAAAGTCAATCAACATGTGCTGACTTGATGCCTACTGTATACAAGGCTCCCCGCTAAGAATAGTGAGGACTGGAAAGGTGAGAAACATCAATGTGGACCCCTTTCATTCATTATAAAATGGTTTATCAGGCGTATATTTTATGCCAAGCCAAATGCGAGGCTCCGAGATATCAGGATAGAAAAACAGTACCCCTGACCTATGGTCAAAGGTGCTTTGAGGTCAGGGGTCTTGTTATTAATTGTATTAATAAATTAGTACAAAGTGCTAATGTATTAATAAAAGTACTAATTAAGATATGGATTGAAAGCAGCAGTGAGCTAGGGGGAGAATGGACAGACAAGGTCCCAAGTGGATGAATGGATGAATTAAAATTAAAAAGGAGAAATTATCATTCAAAAGCACAGCTAAAGTTCTGGGAAAGGGAAGGTACAGAAGTGAAACCTGACCTGCAGGAGAGAAATCAGGAAAACCTTCGTGACCAATTGTCTTTTCATGTTAACAAGATTCAGACATGTGGATATGAGACGACTTGCATCCCGGAAAAGGAAAATGAGTCAAAGTTCTGAAAAAAGGCTTCCCCTGACTAGAAGGAGTCATTTATCCAGAGGCCAGAGCCACCTGGAAAGAAGGATGCATGCAGCAAGGATGGTCTGAGTGCCCATCACAGGGGAGAAAGTATTTGGAGCCCTTCTTGTAAAGACTCACAAGAATACAAAGTAGGTGCTTTTATTAACCCATTTAACAGATGGGAATGATGGAAAGCCCACCTACGATCCCATCAGGTAAGCAGTGAAGCCCAGGTGGGATCCAGGCCTTTTGGCTCAGAGCAGGTGACTGCAAACTACAGTGCCTGGGCCAAACCTGGGGCATCACCTGTCTTTATAAATAAAGCTTTATTGAAACACAGACATGCCCATCCACTTGCACACTGTCTATGGCTATGATGGCAGAGCTGAGTAGTAGGGCAAAGACCATCTAGTCTGCAAAGCCTTCAGTAGTTACTATGTGGCCCTTTCTGGAAGAAGTCTGCCCCCTGCTTTCCAAAACTCATTCTCTTGACTTGGGTGACCCAGCACGTCCTGAGCTGGTATCACCAGATGGAACCCTCCACCTGGGGGCCACTCCCAGCCTTTGGCCACTGCCAGCCGTTTCCCCCTCTGATGGGGAAGCTGAACCCCAGGGTCTTCTCAGGACGTAGAAAGCCCTGTAAGCGAGCACATCCCTGGGGTGCTTGAATTCCTGTGGCATCGCCGCTATTTATATTGCAAACACCGCAAGAACTCATTTTTCATGCTATTTCAGCTGAAAACGGCCGTGGCAGGCCCACAGTCTGGAGATCAGGACGGTGGGGGTGAGCGGGTCTGTGCAGCTGGGCTCAGCCAACCGCCCGGGCTCCAGGTTGCCTGTCCCAGGTGCACTGGGCCCAGGCCCAGGCTTTCTTCTGGGACAGTGGGCTTGAGGAATGAGGGCAAGTTGAGAGGAGAAAAGGCGCCTGGTGGGAAACGTGGCCACCTCTCATCTAGAAAAGCCTAAAAACACAAAGTGGCGTTCATACACCCACCTTGTTCGACAACCCAACATGGGTCATTAATTGAAATAAAATCAAACCAAATGGAATCCAGATGTTGGTAAATATGCACTTGCATAAAATTCAGAGACACGTCACCCAACGGAAAGGCACCAAAACTCAAGCAGGAGTTATTTGAGGGACCTGGGGTTACCTCCTAGTCTCTATCTCAACCACTTGTCTTTGGTTTGTTCTCCTTTCATGGCACTTAGGATTTTATCTGTCCTTTTTTCTTCTCTTTGCCTAACTAGAACTATCTTGCATTTCTCCCCATAAGAATGGAAACTCCACAAGGAACTGTGTTTGTTTGTTGTTAACTGGTGTATCCCCAGGGCCCAGGACACAGCCTGGAACAGAGTATGTGTTCAACTAATCCTTGTTGATTGAATAGATGGTTCTATTTTCATGTATGCCAGATGATCCACAAGAAACATACATTACTCTTAGAAAAAAACAACAACACTGTTTTAAAAATATGTATCAACAAATCAAAGAATGGAAATTGACATTTTATTTAGCAAATATTTATTGACTACCTACTACGTGTCCACATCACCAATTTCCCCTCGCCTCCAGAAAGCCATGCATGATACAATATTCAGAGCAAATGTTCAATGAATACTTCGTGAATATCCCTGACCACACAAATTGCACCACCGCAGTTACCACCTACTTTGAGAATGATATATAAAAACAGCAGAAACAACAACTCATCTGTAAGAGATTAAATGTTCCAATGAGCCCACCACCACAGTCCCCAAGAGTCTGGAATGCATTTTCCTGGGAGATAATAAAACTGAATCGCAACCGTAGCGCAAAGAACCCAGCGTTGTTTTGGAGAAGTTATCAACAAACATTGTGAGGCCGGCAGGTCCCGTGAATAAACAAGTCAGCATTTATGAAAGTTTGCAACACAAAGCTTGGCAACCTATAGGCTTCATTCTACCCCTCTCCATCAAGCTCCAGACTCGGAAGACCAAAGTCAAGGTACAAAATAAACTTGAGATGTTGGCAGGACAACTACAAAGCATCTGAGAGTTACATGAGTGGATACATGCTGAGTGTCAAGTAGGAGATGTTGAGGAGGCAGATCTGGACTCATTTTTTCCCTCTTCACAAACATGGTAATGAAACTCCTATTTTAAAGGCCACTTATTAATGTCAAGTAAGAAAAGACGCCCAGAGAATAGCCAAGATTGCAAAATAACGGCTGGCCTGACCGTGCTACTTAAGTCTGGCTCTCCAGTGAAACAAGACTGGTGCTTGGATATAATAATAAACCCCACGACTCTGTGGGTCAACCTGCCCACTCTGAGCTTTCATTATTAAAGATGCTTGGATCACCCTCACCGTTACCTACACCACATCTACCAGCTGGTAAGTGGTTCCGATGCAGTAGGGGGACGTGAAGGGCAGCTGGGAAAATGAAAAAAAATAACTTGTAAAAGAGAAATAAACATTCCTAAGAAGATACTACCCTCCACTAGCCATGTCCCAGAACTATAAAAATAAAGAAAGAAAATAGATCTATACTGCATTGAGCAGAGGGGCAATCCTTCCATCCCGGGGAGGATAAGAGAGCAACAAACCAAAACGGCAGGCTAACGTAGCTGACACCGCAGTCTTTACGAAAGACGGTTGAAGTAAATGCTGGAGAGGGTGTGGAGGAAAGGGAGCCCTCCTGCACTGCTGGTGGGAATGTAAACTGGTGCAGCCACTATGGAGAACAGTATGCAGGTTCCTGAGGAAACTAAAAATAGACTTGCCATATGATCCAGCAATCCCACTCTTGGACATATATCTGGACAAAACTATAATTTGAAAAGATACATGCACCCCTGTGTTCATAGCAACACCATTTACAATAGCCAAGACATGGAAACCACCTAAATGTCCATCGACAGATGAATGGATAAAGAAGATGGTGTGTGTGTGTGTATATATATATATATATATATATATATATATATATATATATACACACACAATGGAATATTACTCAGCCATAGAAAGAATGAAATAATGCCATTTGCAGCAACATGGATGGACCTAGAGATTATCATACTAAGTGGAGTAAGTCAGAGAAAGACAAATACCACGTATCACTTATACATTGAATCTAAAATATGACACAAATGAACATACCTGTGCAACAGAAACAAAGTCACAGACATAGAAAACAGACTTGTGGTTGCCAAGGGGGAAGGGAGTGGGAGAGGGTTGGACTGGGAGTTTGGGATTAGCAGATGCAAACTGGTATATATAGGATGGATAAACAACAAGGTCCTACTGTAGAGCACAGGGAACTATATTCAGTATCCTGTGATAAGCCGTAATGGAAAAGACTATGAAAAAGGAGATACAGATAGTTAGAAAGATATGGTTATGTATAACTGAATGACTTTGCTGTACAGCAGAAATTAACACAAAATTGTAAATCAACTATACTTCACTAAAATCAATTTTAAAAAAAGAAAGACTGTTGAATGATGGGCTATCAGACGTTATCTCTTCCTTCCACAAATGAGAATTAATCCCCTGCTGGGTGGCAGGCCTAGGTGCTGGGAAGAAAAGGACCAGTCTCTGCCCTTAACGACAAGTATGATTAACTCTTTAGAAACATGGTGAAATTTGCTAATGGCCTTCCATGACCCAAGTTTGGTGCTAGACTTCATAAATGTCACCCGTCCATTCAATAAGCACGGATTAAGCACGTACAGTAATCACACTGCTCACTGGGGTCACACTGAACAGACAAAAATTCCCTCTTCATGCATCTCAGTGCGTGTCCATAAAACACCACCCCGCGGATAGTACTCCAGTTTTAAGGAGACGAAGTGAGATTAGCTACAACCTTCTCAAGGTCACACACTAGTAACCGGGCCAGAGCCAAGACTTGGGCCCCGCCCACCTTCAGACCTTTCCTTCCCCACAAATGTCTGCAAGGACCACCTGGCAAAGGTTATGGTGGCTCAGGTTTATTAATAACAGCAACTTGTGTTTGTTTGTATCTTTGTTTCTACACAGACACACTTTGACTATGAAATCCACAGGTTTTTTTTCACTTCTGCCAAGATAGCAATAACAATAGTAAAACAACACAAGAATAACAATAATAGCAACAACAGTCATAGTAATGCTCCTTTCTCGTATTTCTCCAAACACATAGCCCTTTCAGGCGAATTATTTTTGGCCTTTCGACAGAGCTAGAGTTAACAAGAAATACTTCACTTTCTGTTCAACACTGTTGTAAGGAATCATCAGAATGACCGCGGTGATGACTGGCAAACTGATGCTCGTCAACCTCCATATTGAGGAAGTGATGGGCAAGGTGGGGGCCGTGGGGAAACGGGGTGCATGAGGCCCGTGTCTAAGGGGCAGCTGCTTCTCAACCTCAGCTGATGGTCACCTTGCAAAAAGGAAGCCAAGCATGCCCAGAACTTCTAATTTTTCGAGGGAAGCCAGAAATCTGGATTGCTATGTCAAATCTCCCCAAATTTCAATATTGGCAATACATTTAAAAAAACATGTGTACCAACATTTTGCTGGCTAAACGATACAAATTTTGGTGTGAAATCTGTCACAGGTCTCTGCATTATTCTACGTGTTCTTTCCAGCAAATATCATGCATATTGAACAGCATTTTAATACATTTATCTAGAATACCTATCAATGGTCTCTTCCTTTCCACACTTAGAGCTATGACATAAAACCACCTCCACAGAGAAGGAGAAAACTGTGTCTATATCAAGTAGCATTATACTCCAAGTACCAAGCACAAGATGTTGACAAGTGCCATCAAAACTCAGAGGGAGGGAGAGGCCACCCAATTCTTAACTAAGTGTCGTGGAGGAGAGGAGACTTTACCTTGGATTTAAAAGGAGGGGTCTAATTTGGACTTAGAGAGAAATGGCAGAAATTAGATCAGAAAGGCACAGAGCATGAGCAAAAGCTTGGAGATGAAAGTGAGCAAACACTGTTTAAGGGAATGTGAATATGAGAATGTTGATAGGGGTGAAAAGAGGACAAGGGAGCTGCAGATGGCGAGGACAGAAGGTTACACTGAGGCAAATAACCTTGTACAAAATGGCGCCCGTATCTGGTCTACTCTAGAAAAGGAGGGTAGGGGAGAAACTGAACTCTGAGGAAGGGGCTGTGTTGTAAGTCTTTTGACATCCCCAACACTTAACACAGTGCTTAACATGTAGAAAGCTTCCAATAAAAATTTAAGGATGAAATGAGCTCATATATGTGAGGCATTTTGACCAACACCAAGTGTGCACAACACCAAGGGATTATGAATATTGATGAGGAGACAGTTTTCAAAGGAAACTTATATCGGACCCTTGAGAGAAGACTAATAAATTGAAGGTCTCTGGCAATTGTTAAGGGTGTTGTCAAAGTTTAGCAGGCATTTTCCTTCTTAAAAACAATGAAGGGAAACTCATTCCATGGATTTCTGATCCAACTGGGGATATTAAGCCAAAAGTGAAAGGGAAATAGAGGTTAATGTGTGGCCCTTTTTGGATGTCAGAGTCAAGAGACACACCCTACCCTTCCCCTACAGCCTCCCCTAATAAAAAAAAAAGCAATAGCTCTTAATCTAAGAAAGCACTACATTTTACTTTCATCAAAAGCTATGGTTTATAAATTGAGTTATTTGTAGTGAGGTGGACGGACCTAGAGTCTGTCATACAGAGTGAAGTAAGTCAGAAAGAGAAAAACAAATAATGTACGCTAACGCATATATATGGAATCTAAAAGAAAAAAAAATGGCACTGATGAACCTGGTTGCAGGGCAGGAATAAAGAGGTAGACATAGAGAATGGACTTGATGACATGGGGTGGGAGGGCGAAGCTGGGGCGAAGTGAGAGTAGCATCGACATATATACACTACCAAATGTAAAATAGTTGGCTGGTGGGAAGCAGCAGCATAGCACGGGGAGATCAGCTAGGTGCTTTGTGACAACCTAGAGGGGTGGGATGGGGAGGGTGGGAGGGAGGCTCAAGAGGGAGGGGATATGGGGACGTGTGTGTGCGTATGGCTGATTCGCTTTGTTGTGCAACAGAAACTAACACGGTACTGTGAAGCAATTATACTCCAATAAAGATCTATTTAAAAAAAGAAAAGAAAAGACGTTGATAAAGATCCCCCCCCCCCCAAAAAAATAGTTATGGTTTACTTTCCACTGCGTGACAACGCAAGGTTTGGAAGCAGACCCGGGTTCAAGTCCCAGCCCAGCCACTTACCAGCTCTGTCACCTTGGATAAGTTACTGAGCTTCTCTGAGCCTCTCCATAAAGGGATGAGGCAGCAAAAACAGTGCCTATCTCACATGACTGATGAGGATGACAGGAATAATGCACAGTGAAAGCTGATGACCCTCCTGTAAATATCAACTTGGACACAAAATGATCTCATTTCAAGGAGACATCAAAAGCCAAGGAGCCGATTCTGTCCCGATGAAAATCCCACAGAGATTTCATCCAGGATGTAAATTGCTTCTTGATAGTCATCTCTTTCCTGGCTCCTAAGTACAGCGTTCTGCTACCACGCGTAGATGTCTCTCTCAGCAGGGTAATCCACACACACAGACTGCCCACAGCTGTCCCAACCACATGAAAGACCCACGCACTCCCCGGTGCCCTACTGGTAAAAGGTAGTCATTCATCAAATGCTGAAGACTCAGCACCAGACACAATGAAAGGTCAGCCCTGGGTTTTTATTGCATTGGTATTAGCTTTCCCTGTCCGCAGCCACTTGCTCAGTACAAAGCTTTACAGTGTTTACAAATGGTGGAGGGTCCTGGCCTTTTCTTCTTATTGACTTTTACATCCTTGCATCATTAATCTTTCATTTTCATTGGAAACTTCAGCTGGCCGTGAAAAGGAAACACTGCCTTCTGCTGTATGACTCAAGTTCTGCTGGGCTGTGCACCTCTAGAGGAGGTCTGGGTGTGATAGGGTGTGTCGGGGGAAGAAGTGCCATCTTCCATCCTGTGCAAAAATTGAAACTGTTATTTTTGTGACACTGTGCTTGCACTTGAGACCAGCCACACCTGCCTAAGGAATTTAACACAGTGTTTACTATATTGTGAGCATTCAATAAAGAGCATCGGTTGTTATTATTATTTTATTATTAATTTTATTCGATTATAGTTATTTCCATACCTTGTATGCTCGAGAAAAGAGAATATTTGTCAACAATAGGAAGTAACTTCTGAAGCAAGTAACACTTTCATCGGTAATAACTATTAAAGAAATAGCAGAGCAATAACAAAAAATAGGTATCATCACTATATAGTCCAAGCTTCAAAATGCTGAACGTGGGCACGATGCAAATTTGTTATCTTTCCTACTTTTTGTGAAAAAAGAATTGTTTTCTTCCAGGTTTCTTTTAAATAATTTTCTACATCGACATCATCAAATACAACTTTCTTTGATGATGGAAAAGTTGTATAACCTAGCAAAAAGCTTACTGGTACATCCATGTTATTAAACACCCAATGTGACTGAGCAATTTTAATTAAGATCTAATAACATAGTCTATGGTGTGTATATACCATACTTTACATAGCTATCCCCTTACTTTTTCTTCTTGTAATTGCTTTCCATTTAGTATTGACAATTCAAAGGATACTTTTCAGATACCTCACAAAAATATGCACTGAAATTGGGAAAGCTAGCTGTTCTCTTAATAATCCTAATCTCTTAGAGTTTGGTACATCATCTAAGCCTAACCAACCTGTGAGAAAGAGTCAACATCATCCTGATCCATTCATAAGTACGCCACTTAGATAGAATTATTGTATCCTTATTGTATTATATCCTTCCCCATCTCTCATTTCTAGTCTGTTAGCTTTTAATCACCAGCAATGCTTCTTATACCGCCCAGAAATCTGAGGAAGAACAGAAGTTTAAGAAGGAAGAAAGGCAACCTGGGAATGATGTTACAGAGAGTGCACAAGTGGATGAGAGAGTTCTGGGGGGGGAGGAGGCAGCCCGATGGCACAGACAAGCTGCATGATCCTCCATCCCTGCAGAGGTGCCACCTCCTGCCCCAGCCCAAGAATACTTCTCTCACCACTTTCCACAGGTCACAGAAGAAGAATTCATTCTCTCTTTATACCACTTTGTGCAAAGTATTACCCCATCCACTACCTTATTTGATCATCACAATGACCCTGGATGCGGGTGGAGGGTGTAAGTTGGGCAGATAATATTACCGTATTCACATTTTACACAACAATCTAGAGATATTAACTTGTCTAAGATTACATGACTACCCCACACCAACACTAGAATTAGAACTCAGATCTCACAGCTTCCAAGTCCAGAGGTCTTTTTAGTAGCTCTTTTATCCGTTTCCTCCTGCTCCCCAAGAACAAAATAGGGCAGCTGTCTGGACTGGTGAATAAACAGTAAAACCGGAAGGCTACATATCCTGCTAAATTAATAATTAAGGATTTCTGATTCCAGGAAACATGGAGGAAACACACTCCACCCTGCCTCTCCCACTGAATATAGCTATAAAAACATGGACCTAATGCATGAAGGTGTTATTTGAGGACACTGAAAAGTAAATTGTGGCAATAAAATCAGAATTTAAAGTAACACTGAACTGGTGGTAGGTTTTCCACTTCTTTTCCCTCCAGTATACTTTGGCTTGAACTCAACACTCTAGACTTGGCAGTGGACACCAGGACAGAGCAGAGGAAGCTACTTCATTCTGGCCTGAGGCCCTGAGGAAGGAACTTCTAACTCCAAAAGACAGTATGGAAATTTCCTGTTTTGTTTTCTTTTTCTTTTCTCTATTTCTCACACCCCCAATCAGTTTTGTAAGGGTGGTAGAAGTGACTAGAAGCAGGAGCCCATGGGAGCCAAAACTCTGATGGAGAAGAATGCTTCTGTCAATTTGGTGGAGTTGAAATCCCAAGAGGGTGGGGAGGACCTTTATTTTCCTCCCTCTGTTCTGCCACCATTGGCTCTTGACACAGACAACTGAAGTGACTAATCCTTAGTTTTCAGAGGACAAAAAAGGAAGAGCCCTAGGGAATGAGAAAATACTGAAGAGATCACAAGAAGAGAACTCAGGAAAACAGACCCATAAATGTGTTCATGAACTCTGGGGTTCACGCGCCTACAATGCAGGCATTGATCTGATCCTATTCAGCACACCAAACACGTTGATCAGTCAAACTACCTCCCAGGACCCAGACTGGCCACTAGGTGGAGAGCATGCAGGACAGATCTGAATAGCATTGAAAATGCTTTGAAAACCAGAGGACATTAGAATCATAGCCCACAGAATGTGGGATAGAACTTGGGGCCTGACCAAAAAATAGGTCAACTGACTGCTGAAAGAAAAACATCAACATTCTCCAAGGATTTTAGAAAGACCCAGAGTCTCTTAACCTAACACTAAAAAAGTTTAGGATACAATCCAAAATTACTCAGCATATACAAATGTTGAAATTACCTGACAAAGACTTTTAAAACTAGGATAGAAATGCTTGAGCAAGCAACTACAAACACTTTGAAACAAAAGGAAATATAAGAAGTCTCAGTAAAGAAATAGAAGATATAAAGAAGACTCAAATAGTTTTAGAACTGAAAAAACTGAAAGAAAAATTTACTGGATGAACTTAATAGCAGAATAAAGATGACAGAATAAACAGTCACCAAAATTGTAGATAGATGAATAGAAATTATCCAATCTGAACATAGACAAAAAGATTGGAAAAAAAAAAAAAAGGAACATAGCCTCAGGGATCTATGTGATAATGACTAGAATTTTAACATTCACATGACCAAAATCCCAGAAATGAGATAGTATAGTACTGAAAACTATTTAAAGAATAATGGTTGAAAACGTCCCAAATTTGATGAAAGACACAAACCTACAGATCCAAGAAGCTGAGTAAACTCCAAAAAGAATAAACCAAAATAAATCCACACTAAGACACAGCATAATCAAACAGTTAAGAACGAAAGACAAAGAGTAAACTCATTATCTATAATGGAACAACAATTGATATTACTGTAGATTTCTCATTAGAAACCATGGGGCCATAAGAAAATGGCACAATATTTTTAAAGTTTCGAAATAAAACAACTGCCAGTGCAAATTCTTTATCCAGCAAAAATATCCTTCAGAAATAAAGGTGAAATAAGGACATTCTCCGATGAAGAAAAACTATGAAAAAAATCAGCTAGAACGGACCTGATCTATCCAAATTGCTAAAAGAAGTTCTTCAGGAAGAAGAGAAATTATGCCAGATAAAAATGTGGAGTATCAGTCATGAAGAGCAGAGGAAAGAATAAATATAATAGACTACTCTTTTTTCAAGGCCCTTAAAATACATTTGAAGGTTGAAAGAAAAATTAAAACTTTGTCTACCGGGGTTTTCAATATATGTAGATTTACTATATGAGACAATTATAAAAGGGGGCATAAAGACATGCATATGATGGAATGTAAAAAGATGCATATGGTGTAATGTAAAGAGATGCTTATGATGCATGTCGTGGTAAGGTGTTTACATGCCACTTGAAATGGTTAAATGTCGATTTTCAGTAAAGAGTGGAAAGCTAATATATATACATACACACACATTTACATACACGCACACATACTCATATATACATATCATAAACCCTAAAACAACTACTTAAAAACTTTACAAAGATAAAATAGATAAAAGATTTAAAAGAATAAAAAATGGCAGATAATTTTTTAAATGTTTAAACAACCCAAAAAGAAGCAGGAAGGAAGAAACAGAGGATGAAAACAAAACAGACATGGTCCTTACTTTCAAGACAACAATTAAAGGAGCAGATAAATATTTGCATTTCATGATGAAACTCCTGAAGGAAAATGTAAAGCAGAGCACTCTGACATAGACTAACCATCACGATCAGGAAAAGCCTCTGTGTGGAGATGAGCTTTCAATTAAGACTAAGAGCAGATCTGGGGAAAGAGTATCTCAAGAAGATGGAACAGCATGAGCAAAGACCTCCAAGCAGGAAACAGATTGGGTGTTAAAGGAACTGAAAGATGATGGTGGCTGAAGCAGTGAACAAGGAGAATGTGAGATAAAAGAGGTAAGGGAGAGAAAGACTGTGAGATCTCCCAGGCTGTAGTTACTAGTTTGGATTTCATTCCAAGCACAGTGAGAAGCTGCTGAAGTACTGCATTTGAAAAGCAAAGGATTCTATTTTTAACGTTCTGAGGAACCTCCATACCGTTTTCCATAGCAGCTTCACCATTCTGCACGCCCATCAACAGCGTAAAGGGTTCCAATTTCTCCACATCCTCACCAACACTTGTCTGTTGTTGTTGATAACAGCATGAGTCCACTTATATGAGGTATATAACATAGTCAAACTCATAGAACCAAAGAGCAGAAAGGGTTTAAAGTTTTAGTAATGCAAGATGAGTATGTTCTAGAGATCAGTGATTATGGGCTTAAAGCTTCAGTAATGCAAGATAAATAAGTCCTAGAGATCTACTATACAGCATTGTGTCTAGAGTTAACAATACTATATTGTACACTTAAAAATCTGTCAAGACAAATATCGTGTAATATCACATATGTAGAATCTTTTAAAAAATGGTACAAGTGAACTTATCTATAAAACAGAAATAGAGCCACAGATGTAGAAAACAATCTTATGGGTAACAGGGGGGAAACAGCGGGAGGGATAAATTGGGAGGTTGGGACTGACATATATACACTACTATATATAAAATATATAACTAATAAGACCTATTGTATAGCCCAGGGAGCTCTACAAAACACTCTGTAATGATCTATATGGGAAAAGAATCTTAAAAAGAGTGGATATATGTACATGTATAACTGATTCACTTTGCTGTACACATGAACCTAACACAACACTGTAAATCAACAATTCTCCAACAAAAATTTAAAAAATAAAAAAAGAAAGAAATGGAGGAAGACACACAAAAAAATCTGTCAAGAGTGTAAATCTCATGTGTTCAGTGTTCTTACTACAATACAATTAACAGATTTAAAAATAAAATGAAGATGAGAATTCATCTGAAAAAGGAAAAGGAAAGGAAAGGGTTATTCTGGAGAACCTTACCTACCCCCACCCAAGGTGGGAGATTCCTGGGCAGAGTGTATATGTGCTCCCTCGGGCTTTGGCTGAGGATAACACAGCAAAATAAACAAGGAGGTCCCAGGCAAGAGCAAGCTTTCTCATTCCTTTGACAGCTGAATGGTTAGCTTCCCTGGGCAGAAATGTGTACAAATCTGGATTACATCGAACAGTCAGATGCCTTATCTAAAAGACGACAGCCAAAGCTTGATCTTTGGCCTTAGGGGAGAATTAAAAGATGTTTATGTTTCAGAAATAATCAGAGTCAGACATCTCAAAATTAAAATTCTTTGTCAGCCTATCAATATTTATGAATGTGTAAAATTTCCGACAGCCCCATTCCACAATTTCCATGCACTGCAGGTTGAAAGAAGTTTGACCTTGGAGACAGATAGCATTTCTCTGCCGGCACATTTCTCACTTACTCTGCAGAGCAAAGCTTGTATAAAACTATACCCATCTTCCAGTTAAGTTACCTATATTCACCTTTCTTGTTGAAATCAACCAGAGTGAGACTTCTTTACTTTCAGCAGACCCTGCAGGATTGAAACAAGTAAAACTACAGGTTCCTCCATATACCATCAACTCCAAAAAAACCATGAATTAATGAACCAAGACTATTATATACTATAGCCAATCTAGTTTGAAACAATGGCAAGATTTGCATTCGGAATAAAAGGCTCCTACTCATACTTTTGACATTAACTCATCATGTGAACTTGGTCAAGTCTTTTTTTTTAAAATTTTTTTTTTTTTTACCTTAAGTGGCTTCATATCTATTATCTGCAAAATAAGGAGTTGCACATTTTACGTGTATGTATCCGTGTGTGTGTGCACGCGTGCGTGTGCGTTTGTGTATGTAAAGATGAGGTTCTCTAGAAGCAGAGCCTGAGACAGGGATTCAGAGGCATGTGATTAACTGAGGGACACCAACCTGTAAGGGAGGTGAAGCAAGAGAGAAAGGGGAAAGTGTTGAACAAGGATATGGTTAGGGTTACGCTTAGGCTTAGCCTGACTCGCAAGAGAAGGTTAAACAGACCAGGAGCATAACACATAAATTTGTAACTCAGAATCGTCCCCATTGTGAGACAAGAGGGTCAGCCTTTTTTTTTTTTTTATCCCGTTATCAGGCACTGGAATGGAGAGATTAATTAATTTCTCTTGGGTGAAGAGGCTACCCTCAGGTGAAGATAATTCTTTGGAGACGGAGGCCAGCCATGAGCTCCCTGGAGCAACATTTACAGCAGCTGGGGAATGGACACACTGCCCCATAGAGGAGATCTGGACAAGGCACTAACATCTACGTTGTGTATATACGAATAAGAGGATATTGCACATACATGAATGAAGGTAATGGAGGTACGTGCGTGCACGCACACACACACAAACACACACGGGGGGAGGTTAGTAGTGAGGAGAAAGAGTGAGAGGGAGATTGACTTCTATTTTCTCTATTGGCTTGCAAGGTTATTATGAAAACAAAAGATAATACTTGAGAAAATACTAGAAACTCATGCCTCGTGCATTCTCAAACCCATCACAAGCTTCCCTGACTCCCTTTTGCTATTCTCTCTGCCTCTGACTGCCCTCCCCAACAACCAAGTTTACTGTGACTCCAAGTGGCTATCAGGTCCCTTTGGAAAGTCCCCAGGTCTACCTCCTCCTCTGACCAGCCCTCCTACTGCTCTTACTCATAATGTAAGACACCACTAATAAGGACCCAAGGACAGTACCCTGTTGTGTGGTACCCATCTTGGGAATCCATAATTAGAGGGTTCAAATCCCAACTCTCCATTTAACGCTTATGTGACCTCTGGCAAAGTCAAAACCTCTCTACACCTGCCTTCCTCCTCACCTCAAGGTGAGCGACGGCACCGACCTCAAATTTTTTATTCTACATGTGACAGCTTTTGAAAGCTACGGTGATACATTATTTGATGGTTCTTTTCTCTGTCCGAAGGAACGCATTTCTAGCATCTCCCAGTTAAGTAGACCTGTAATACCCTTGGAACCTCAGGACTCCATCCAAGAAGGAATGGCTCTACTTGGATTTAAAGGAAACAAAAGGAATGCATAGTTCTTGCACTGAAGGAATCTAATGCTGAAGAGAGGAAAAGCATGAAAATGGGGTTGGGGGGTGTCCCAGGCCATGAGCCAAGAGCCCTGGTAGCAGCTAGGCTCAGCAGACGATGCTCAACTATTTTTAGCCTCTGTTTGGGTGTACTGATTTCCGGGAAAATATCCTCTAATTATGGTGTCTAGGATTGTATCCTGCCCTCCCACCCTCATCCCACCAGAAGCCGAAATTCTGCACTGTCAGGCAGCTCTTTCTAAGTGCCCCTCAAACAAGACAGGGATTCTCAGCTTTCTAGAAATGCCATCCTGGAACTGGCTTTAATTTCAACAGCCATCCAAGTGCTTTGCTCATAGCAAAGGGCAGTCTTTGAATCCTCCCCGCATCAGGCTGCTTCTGGTGCCTGCTGGCATCCAGCACAAAGCACTGGCATGATTTTTCTTGCTGTTTTCAAAACAATGCTGCAAAAAAAAAAAAAAAACCCCACAATTCCATCTTAGCAGCTAGTGTAGTGGGATAATGAAGTGTAAAGCCTATTCTGGTTACACGTTGCCTCATAACAAGTCACTCTAACACTTAGTGGCTTCAAACAGCCATGTTGTTCTTTCTTGTGGTTCTATGGGTTGGCTTGGCTAGCTGGACAGTTCTGCTGATCTTCCTTGGGGTGTTTCATGCCATTGCCGATGGCGATTGGGGTTGGTGTTATCTAGATGTTTAACTGGGATGTTGGCTGAAGCGTTAGAGCATCTTGTAACAGTGTCCATGGGGAGGAAGAATCCACAAGATAAGGGGAGGAGAGGAAGAGGCAAACGTGAATACCTTCATCTCATTACTTTAAATGATGAACCAAAACAAGAGTCCAGGAGGCCATCAGATACCAGCATATGGGCCCTTGCCTCCTTCCTTTCCACCTCTTCTTTTTTCATAACCTTGTCAGCCACAGTTACGGGGTAAAAATGAGCCAGAAATGATGGGAATCGTTGAGCCAACATCCAGGCATGACCTTAAACACACACTTCAGATCTAAATGCACACACACACCAGTCAACAATGGGAGCTGAAGGAACCATTTATGGAGACACTTTCATGAGACTCGTAATTTTCTATCTGAAAATATGAGTGCTCTCTGGGGTTCATCACATTTCTGATAAGAACCTCTGCTGCTCCTGCAGTGCGTCTCATGTCACAGGCTTACAGCCCTGGAAAAAAGTCTTGGAATTCTGAGTCCAATTACCTTTCCCAAAGGGAGTACTAAAAGGGATAAACTAATGAAAAATGATTATATATTTCTGAACCTTTGTGGCTAAGTAAGTCCAAGGTGATAAGACGACCATAGATTTTCTTTCTAAAAATCGCATATCTGGATACAATGCCTCTCCTGCCTGCCCTACGTAAAATAGCAAGTTATTACCCTTCACCTGGATTTAATTCTCTCTGTGCGTTTCTAACTGCCTGATATTATGTCTATTAGTTTATTGTTTGACTCCACAAAATGTCAACTCCATGAAGGCAAGGACCTTATCTATCTTGTCCACTGTCTAGCCCCTTCAGTAGTACCTGGAACACAGTAGGTAATCATTAAATATCTGTTGAATTAATTAATTAATATTATTTTAATTAAGTATAAGACACTGTAGTATTTGCTCTGTGAGGTTCTGTTCTGCAAGATAAGAAGTTATCCTCCAGAGCTGTGCAATGTACATTAGTAACTATAATGCTCAGAGAACTACAAGGGCATTTAGATGAATAAACGGAAGGCTATTCAGAGAGCACAGAAAAAAATCATGGAAGACTATTCATTTGGGCATTACCCACTGAAGGTGACAGAGACGTGATTCAGACAAAACTCCAGCCCACAGTGGGGCTCGCTGCGGCTTGGGTACTGTTTGAAATGCCCACCATCTGAGAATCAGACTTCCTGACTTCCTGACTCGGATTATTAACCTGTATCTGGTGGAACTCAGTTTCCTCCTCTGTAAGATAAACATCTCTGCCTGGATAATCACTGAGGTTCCTTTCCATGACAACAGGGGACGGATCTAGGAACAAGGGAACTGGGTTTGGGCACCAAGTCCTCAGTAAGGCAAGACCCATAACCAAACTGTCTGCTGTCAAGATCTATCCACAAGCCACAGGATGTTCCCTACAGGGTTAATTATAACAAAGAGAAAATTGGAAACCAAATTAGAGACATTTTCGAATTTATTTGGAACTAGTTTTAGACTTAAAGAGAAAAATTGCATGAATTGTTGAGTTTCCATATACCTCACCCAGCTTCTCCTAGTATTTTAATTGTCTCATTCTCCTTAATGCTCTAAAATATAAGTGGGTTCTATCTAGTTTGGGGTCTTTATTCTCTCATCCTGCTCTATGCTTGGTGTCTTTGCTCAGCACTGGCAAACTATCTTCTATTATGTCTTTGATTATTTCCTCATTTCCACTGTCTCGATTCTCTCTTTAGGGAACTCCTAGTCATTGGGGATTTGACCCTTGTATACTGATCATCTATGTCAACTGTTCTCCCATGTTTACATTCTGAGAGATTTTTAAAAATGTTTCTTCCAGGTGTTAAAGCACATTTCTTTCTTAAGACTATTACAGCAATAATAGTTTCAATTTAGAGCAAGGTTTCTCAACATTGGTACTATTGACATTTTAGGATAGGTAATTCTTTGTCTTCGGGAACTATCCTGTGCATTGAAGGATGTTTAGCAGCATCCCTGGCCTCTATCTGCTAGATGCCAACAGCACCAGAACCCCTATCACCACAATCAAAATATCTCCAGACATTGCTAATCACCCCAGGTTGAGACAACTGACTTAGAAGAACTCTAATTTCCCTTATTTCTTCTCTTTTTCATTTGGCCACAGTCACTAATACAATTAGGGCTTGTTAAATTTCTATTCTGTTTCTTGAATTATTTCTGTATTCCAGAGTCAAATGTTCTGTTTATTCATCTTGGTTCTTCTCTGTCGTTGAGATTTCCTGCAAACGTCTGGTGGTTTTGACCTTCTGTATATATTTACCAATGCAGGGCTTCATCAATTAATATAGGTCACTGGATTGAGTCTCCAGTTTTTTTAGTAGGTTTTTGCCCCCAACAGACCTCTTCCCTGAATCAGAGTGAACTCGGGGTGAAGTGTATGAGTAAGCAGGCTTCACTATGGATGGACCAGTTCAGAGCAGGCAGACAGAGCAACTGATCACTTCACCAAATGTCAGATCACAGTGCGTCTACCCTGTGGCACTAACGCCCATACCAATGCTCTAGAGAGGTCTTCCAATAATCACCCTCATTCCTGCCTCTTCTCCAACCCTCATCCTCTGTAACCTACTGAACCCAAGCCAGGAATGTCTTGAGGCTCCAGGAAAGAATAATTCCCAAATTGAACCAAACCATTACCACCTGGCCCTAGGTGTGCTCTGGGCCCCTTCCTCCAAATGTCCTTCAATAAGGAAATGATTAAATAGTGTTACAACCATAGCATGGAATAAAATTGTGTTACATCCATACCATCAATAAAAAAGAATAAGCTACTGATGCCTGCAATGATTTGATTGGATCTCAAGGGAACTATGCTGAGTGAAAAACCCAGTCTCACAAGCTTATATAGTGGATGATTCCATGACAAAATTCATAGAGGTGGAGAACACATTAGTAGTGGCTGGGAGTTAGGGATAGAGGGGGAGTGGCACAGCACAGGTGTGATTATAAAGGGTAGCACAAGGGAGATCTTTGTGATAAGGGAATACTTCTGTGTCTTGATTGTGCTTTTAGTTACATGAATATACACATGTGATAAAACTGTAAACACAAACACACACCCAGAGCATGTAAAAGTGATGAAATCTGAATAATCTCTGTAGCTTGTATCAAGGCTGATTTTCTGGCTTGGATATTGTGCTAGTTATCCAAGACACTACAAGTGGAGAACCCTGGGTTAAGGGTAACTCCCGTCACGGAACCTATATGGAATCTCCTTGTACATTATTTTTTTCAACTCCCCATGAATCAATTGTTATTTCAAAATAAAAATATTTTTAAATGAGGTAACTGTAACTCCACCTTCACGCTCACCTCCATACATTCATGACCTTCTCCGACACAGTGAACATTCCATCCCCCATTCTTAGGCAAATAGGGGTTTTATTCCTTCTATCATCTTTCCAGTGGGATTTCTGGAGGTAGAGGAAGCAAACTCTTTGTGTTCACGTATGTGCAGAGAGCAACCCTGAATTGGAAAGCATGCGTGCATTTCTTTTGAATTAAGAGAACTATAAGGAGGGCTCAAAAAGTTGAGTTAATCAAAACCCCAGCTTAAAAAGAATAGAGATTTAGGGCTTCCCTGGTGGCGCAGTGGTTGAGAGTCCGCCTGCCGATGCAGGGGACACGGGTTCGTGCCCCGGTCCGGGAGGGTCCCACATGCCGCGGAGTGGCTGGGCCCGTAAGCCATGGCCGCTGGGCCTGCGCGTCCGGAGCCTGTGCTCCACAACGGGAGAGGCCACAACAGTGAGAGGCCCGCGTACCGCAAAAAAAAAAAAAAAAAAAAAAAAAAATGTAAGCTACATTTAGAAATATGTTATGTACTTATTTGTTTAGGAACTGTAAACTCTATCTATGAAGTTAAGTAGCACATCAGAAATGCTGGACATTGTCAGACCATGTCAACTGAGCATACTGTAAAATTCCCCTTCACAGAGTTGTAGCTTTAGTTTTGGTTGACGATCTTTCCAAGGACCATACATGTCAAAAAGGCCCTTGCATGCACTGTGGAACTTCTCTTAAAGATATTTTCCCACAGGTTACTCAGTGTCTCATCTGAGATATCACTTTATAAATCTCCTTTAGAGCAGTGTTTCTCAAAATGTGGTCCTTGGACCAGCCGCATCAGTATCACCTGGACAGTTGTTAGTAATGCAAATTCCCAGGACACACGGACTCAGAAACTCTGGGGATGGGACCCAGAAATCTGTTTTTATAGACCCTCTAGGAATTTCCAATGCATGTCAGAGTTTGAGAACTACTACCTTAGAACTTAGTGATGGGTTCTCTGCTGTTGGATTTGGTTGCAGTGAGAAAGTGTTTTCTATGGTTTAAAATAAGAGAAAAGGGCTTCCCTGGTTGCGCAGTGGTTGAGGATCCACCTGCCAATGCAGGGGACACAGGTTCGAGCCCTGGTCCGGGAAGATCCCACATGCCACGGAGCAACTAAGCCTGTGTGCCTACAGCCCGTGCTCCACAACAAGAGAAGCCACCGCAATGAGAAGCCCACGCACCGCAGCCAAGAGTAGTCCCCGCTCGCCGCAACTAGAGAAAGCCCACACGTAGCAACGAAGACCGAAGGCAGCCAAAAGTAAATTAATTAGTTAATTAAAAGGAAGAAGAAAGAAAACACAAGAGGATTTTAAAAATAGATACATAAAATAAGAGAAAAAATATGGAGTGATGGTGGAAATCCCTTATAAAATTATTTTTATTCTAACTTTCTGCCACTGGGAACCTTGTATATTTCAAATTTCTTTTCCTTTTTGGTTTCGGTTAGTTTGTTTTGCACTCGCTGCTAGGAAACTTAGAGCCAAATTGGAAGGTCAGCCATGGGAAACGTATTAATCCGCAGAGTTATCATGTGGATCCCTTCCTCAATTTCCTTTCCTTGCCCCAATTTCTTATTTTTATTTTATTGGATTTTGTTCCTTTGGGGAGAATAGAAAGTTTTAAGTACAGTCAATAAATCAAAGAATCCTTCACAACAGTGGCAATGTGTTCTTATATGCTGCCACATGTTCTGTTCTGAGTATGAAATACAGCTTGAGCGAACAGATGTTACCAGATATTAAATTGTTTCAGAAGTAGATGAGAGAAGAGGAAAATCCAAATACTGCCCAGAAAAAAAAAAATATTTTCATGTATAACTCCCAGGGATAGTCTTACAGAATAGAATTATTATTGCTGTTTTGTTTAAACATAAGAGAAAGCATTCAGGCTTAGATTTATTATATTAGTATATTAACCACTGTTGCTCTTTCGGCTTCTTGCCTTTGGGTGATGTTTTCTTGCTGAGAATTATTTTCTATTTCCATCATGTTGAAACAAACAACGTGTGTTTCCATTGTCTTTTTATATTTTCTGAGCCAACAGTCTGATATAATTCCCATTTGAAAATGGATGCAGGGGACACGGGTTCGTGCCCCGGTCCGGGAAGATCCCACATGCCGCGGAGCGGCTGGGCCCGTGAGTCATGGCCGCTGGGCCTGCGCGTCCGGAGCCTGTGCTCCGCAGCGGGAGAGGCCACGACAGTGAGAGGCCCGCGTACCGCAAAAAAAACAAACAAACCGATAACTGTTTTTTGAACAGCATGTGCTTCCTTTTTCTAAAAGTCTGAACTTCGGAAGATAGAGCAAAAGTATAAAATATATTCTCTGAAGACTGAAAACCGACTCGCATAGGGTGTTTGTGCTCCCACTGGACAGCACTGCTCTTGATCCTCTGTTCCAGACCACAGAACTCCACATCCCTTCAAACCTGACCGACTCGTACTTGGAGACGCCACCCGATCACTTGCTAGGATCTGGTCCCAACCAGGCCCCTGACAACTGGCCAAGTCCCGTTCTAAATCAAGTAACTCCACAGAACCTTGAAGCTACCACCCAGCTGCTCCAGACACCAACACCTGCTAGAAGCCCGTGCTGCTCTCACCGACCACACAGAGCCCCAGGGCATCGATACGGTAACGCTCCAGGCGTCTGATAAACCTCTCAGAACCCAGCATGTGTATTACTTTCGAAAATGACTGCCGTAAGAAATCACCACATACCGAACGGCACAGAATAATACAAATTTATTATCTTACCGTTCTGGAGGTCAGAAATCTGAGGACAGACTCATTGGGCTAAAATCGGGAGGTGAGCAAGGCTGTACTTCTTCCAGGAGGTTCCAGAAGAGCATCTGCCTCCTTGCCTTTTCCAGCTTCTGGAGGCCACCTGCAACCCTTGGCTCTGGACCCATTGTACCTGCAAGGCCAGCAGAAGCTGTCGACTCTCACACCCCGTACCTCTGACACTGACGCTTCTTCGCCTCCTGCTTCTACTTTTAAAGACTCTTGTGATTACATTGGGCCCACCTGATACTCACAGGTTACCTGCATACTAGCCTCTATTAAGGATCGTTGATTAGGAAACATTTCCATCTGCAGCCTTAATTTCCTTCTGCTAACGTAACATGTTTACGACTTCTGAGGCTTAAGACAGGGTCATCTTAGGAGTCATTATCCTGTCTACCATGACCAGTGAGCCAACAAGTGAGTAAATGAGTGACCAACAGACAAGTCTGGTGGACTGACCGAGTGAGTGTCCAGCTTGGGGTGATGACCGCTCAGCTCCTTGAAAGCAGCCTGTCTCCAGGAGTGACTGGATGGCAGCGTGGGAGCTCAGCTTCCCCCACTCACTCCGCCGCCCCTCTGAGCTTCACTTGCCTTGCCTGTCACATGAGGATGATAGGAACACCTATTTCGCAGGCTGATTGTGAACACAACATGAGAAAACATGTCAGTGTCTGGAATAGAGCAACGACACAATAGAAAGGCATTGAAACAATGAAAATGGAAGAAGGAGGGGGGAGGAGGGGGAGGGGGGAGAACCAATGTTCCATGGTACTAAGGCATACTAAGTCTAGACACAGAGCATCCTAGAGCCAAAAGTATCTCGGCAATCATCAAATGGGAAAGAAAGGCAGAGACGGGAAACAATGTCATTCAACTATGACAGAAATAAGATTAGCAATCAGCACCAATTAGAAGCCATGAGACCTCTCTCTTCAATACCACTCAACCCCTTATCAAGACTGTGATGCCGAGCAAGGATGCTCTGCATTAGCAGATGGTGGGTGTTTGCCCAACCGTGGAGTACGCTTCCTTCCAGCTCTGGCTGTGTAGGGAACCCTGCCTTTCTGATGCGTGGGAGCCACACTCTCCTTAAACTTTAAGATCATATTTCAGTAATATGGGGACATTTTTCACCATGGATACAAAGCAGGATACATAATTGTATATTCATGATAGCAGCAGTTATGTAGAAATAAACACTTATTTTACTTGAAATTATTGCAAAAAAATGTGTTCACATTGTTTATCTCAGTGTTGTATTTGCTGGGGGCTTTTTATTTTTTCCTAACTTTTCTTTGTTTTCCAGATATTCTAAGTGAGCACGATTTTTATAATAAAGAAATGTAGAGGTGCTTATTTTTTACAAAAAACTAATGAGAGAGATTACTTCTGGAGGACATTGATTTTGTTCTGTCATGGCCCCAGATTTCTAGAACCTGGATGTTCAAAAGAAATATTTCCTTTGTACTCTGAAAAATACTTCTTCTAGCTATGTCTTCCCCTATTTCTAGGAGATCTCTGATTTATCCCACCTTGTTACACACACACACACCACCACCATCAAAAAACGTTCTAACATTAACTACCTCTGTAAGCAAGCCTATGGACCATATAAAACTGAAATGTGCCCATCAGTGAAAACAATAAATCAAAGCCTGTGGCTATGTTCACATCCCATAGTCACCATCATCGGCCTCGCTCAACCGAAGTTCTCTGGCTTCATGATGTTTTCCCTTTCTGTTATCAGTACATTCATTATCCAGGCAAACTCTTTTCTAATAGAATTTCATATCAAATAAAGAAACACACTGAGAGACGGTAACCCTAAAGAGGAACACAAGTCTAGTCTCTCATAACCCACATTCCCCTGGATGCAATTAGTGTAATCTCTTTCTGAACGTGCTCTTAATACAGGCTTTTACCATGGACCATTTCTCATGTGTCTTGGTTTTTCATCACTCAATGCTTGAGTAAGACCACAGACATTAAAATGATAACATATCATGTTGAAACCATGGTTAAGTTCAAGGGGGAAATAACATGCTTTGTCTACAGTTAGAATGGAGGGAAGTGATTGCAGGTCACGGCTGCATCGTTTTCATAATATTTGGACTTGTTTCTTACTGTCACATTTGGGTTAATGGAGTTACATTTCGAAAGCTGGTCTAAAGCATTCAGAGGTCATTGTGTACATGGCGGGGATGGAGTGGGGGTGAGAGGCAAGTTTTCTCAGAACTTTAACGATTCGTTAAGATGGCAATCAGATCCCTACTACAGAAAGATCTCAAAGCCCCCAAACAAAAAGGGAAAGAAACGGTCTTACTCAAAAGTACCTATGAATTAAAAACCCATCTGAGAAAAAAAAAAATCAAGCCCTACCTGATTTCCAAAAAGATGATTCCCAACAAATCAGACTTATGAGATGTTCAGGGTTTATTATATTAATTATTAATAATATAGGGCTTCTAGGAGTCTCATGAGTGATTGGCCTGCCCTTCTCTGTTGTGTCTCTGAAGATGCAGAAATTTCCCAATGTGGCCCCTGTCAGCCCAGCTTGTTTCCTTGTATCCTACATTCATTGACTTTTCCCCCAATTTTCCCCCACTGACTACCACCTCTTTCTGTAGCTTCATTCCCTGAAACCACCTGACATAACGGAAGGTCATCAGCTCTCAGGGCTTAGAATTTACCTGATCTCACCAGCCTGCTCATGTTTTCTAAAAATCTCCTGTCTCCACTTTGACAATAATTGTGATCATAATCACATTAACAGCAAACACTCACTGGACGCTTTCTATGTGCCGGGTGTTTTTTACTTATTTCGTTTAAGTCCTGTGACCGCCACGTGATGTAGGTATCCATTATTAAACTCTCTGAGCCTCAGTGTTCTTATCTGTAAAATACGGGTATGCAAAATGACGAAGTTCACACAGTGGGTGAATACTAGGTCTGAGAATCACACCCAGGAATTCTTAATCCCAGAGTCCATGCTCTTAAACACTGCCCTATGCTTACCCTAGTCTACTTGCTATCAAAATTTCCAAGGTCAGCCTCATCCATTCAGATAATAGAACTTGTCTTCTAGACTGTATCATATTCCAAAGGACGGACATATATATATAGATAGACAGATAGATAGATATAGATATAGATATATCCCTCCTTTGATACATAAAATTTTAGAATTACAGAAGAGTTGTAAAAATAGTACAGTTTCCATCCATCCTTCATCCAGCTTCCCTGAAGGCCATGGTTTTTTCGGTCTTTGGGTCATCATTGTCAAATTCAAATCAACTGAACTGCAACACGATAGGGACACAGAAAGAAAACCATCTAATATTTTAATAGTACCTCACACGGGTGGCATGGCTTTCCCCCTTGGTGGAGGCTCTCGGCTGCCCCTCTCACACTTTTCCTGTTATTACTGATAATTTCCTCTGTACATAGCACAGGCACTGACCACAGATCTACACTGTTGACATAACAGATAGACCAAGGATTCTTAATTTTGCTGGGTCCTTGATGAATTTAAAGAATTGCCCCTTTCCCTAGAAAATGCAGAGGTAAACAATCCCATGTAATTCAGGCAGTTTGCAGACCCAGGGTACCGCTCTTGTCTGTTTTATTGTTTGAAAGCTAACGATTGCAGTCTGACCTGCTAACCTCACTCACTATCTTTCCCTCAATCTTCATAGGGCTTCTCCACACCACTAACCCCGGGAAGGCTGCCAAGGAATTAGAGCCACTCCTCCCAAGACACAGCTTTCAACCACTGAATTGTTGGTTTGGGGCTGCGGAAATGGCTGTTTGCCAAAGAGTACATGTTACCGCCACCAGGACAATCTCATCAGGCAGGGAGGACAGTGGATCCACGGCTCCCACCATGCCAAATCCATTACTTCTGGGAGCTCCTGACAAAGGGGCAGCCCAGTCAGCTCCTCAGTTACGTACTTGCCGAAGGTCAATCCACTTACCCATACAGACCCCAGTGACTTCTCACAAATTATTATTTATGAGCCTGATATCCTGTCCAATCTAAACATTCTACGTGGAATGTAGCTGGTTTCTTTCTTGATAAACTGAAAGTCTGAACTTCTCAGGCTAATATTCTACTAGGGGATCAGGTGGTTATTAATGAAATCACAACACCTAAGAAAGGTCTTAAAAGAGAATCAGAGGACAGTTGGTCCTTGAGTTACTCCAAGCAAGAGAGTGAGCCTTCTTCGGGTAATATAAGAGCAACATGTTGATTGCCTTTTCAAATATTAATGGGTTAAAAAAAACAGGCTATTTTCAAAAATACTCACATTTCAAAAGTATAAAATTAGTCTATCCTCAGCATCATATGATGAAAAGAACTCAGGCTTTGGAATTAAACAAATAAACCTGAGTTTGGATGTGCCCCTTGACTGAGTTGTGCAACTTTGCTTATCTTCTTCTGTAAAATGAGGAAATAATGCACATGAAAAAGCACTATGATGAAGATGAAATGCGGCAAATGTGCACAAGGGACTTTGCAGCAAGGACTAACTTAATGAATCTTACTTCTCTTTCCCCTAAAATTCTTTCCACAACTCCCAGATATCCAGCAGCAAGAAGGTAGACAAATCTACAACTTAAGACACATCAAATTTTGAAACATATTTAAAATTTAGGGAATGTAAGCGATTAAGAATGCAAATCTCTATGTATGTCAGATATTCAGAAGTCAACAAAGAACACTTAAAATACACCTAACAGCAAAAGACCTAAATAGACATTTCTCCAAAGAAGACATACAGATGGTCAAGAAGCACATGAAAAGCTGCTCAACATCACTAATTATTAGAGAAATGCAAATCCAAACTACAATGAGGTGTCACCTCACACCAGTTAGAATGGACATCATTAGGAAATCTACAAACAACAAATGCTGGAGAGGGTGTGGAGAAAAGGGGACCCTCCTGCACTGTTGGTGGGAATGTAAATTGATAGAGGCGCTATGGAGAACAGTATGGAGGTTCCTTAAAAAACTAAAAATAGAATTACCATATAACCCAGCAATCCCACTACTGGGCATATACCCAGAGAAAACCATAATTCAAAAGGACACATGCACCCCAATGTTCATTGCAGCACTATTTACAATAGCCAGGTCATTGAAGCAACCTAAATGCCCATCAGCAGACGAATGGATAAAGAAGATGTCGTACATATACACAGTGGAATATTACTCAGCCATAGAAAGGAACGAAATTGGGTCATTTGTAGAGACGTGGATGGATCTAGAGACTGTCACACAGAGTGAAGTAAGTCAGAAAGAGAAAAACAAATATCATATATTAATGCATATATGCGGAATCTAGAAAAATGGTACAGATGAACTGGTTTGCAAGGCAGAAATAGAGACACAGATGTAGAGAACGAATGTATGGACACCAAGGGGGAAAAATGGGGTTGGGGGTGGTGGGATGAATTGGGAGATTGGGATTGACATGTATACACTAATATGTATGAGACAGATAACTAATAAGAACCTGCTGTATAAAAAATACAAATAAAATAAAATTCAAAAATAAATGAATAAAATAAAATACACCTAACAGAATGTCTATCATCGAAAAGTCTACAAAGAACAAATGTTGGCGAGGATGTGGAGAAAAAGGTACCCTCGTGCACTATGGGAATGTAAGCTGGTGCAGTCACTATGGAGAACAGTAAAAAGGTCTCTCAAAAATATAAAAACATAACTACCATATGACCCAGCAATTCACTGCTGGGTATATATCCAAAGAAAACAAAAACACTAATTCAAAACATACATGCACCCCAATGTTCATACGAGCATTATTTACAATACCAATATATTTACAAGATATGGAAACAACCTAAGTGTCCATCAGCAGATGAATGGATAAAAAGATGTGACACACACACACACACACAGACACACACACACACACACACACAGAGTGGACTATTACTCAGCCATGAAAAAGAATGAAATTTTGCCATTTGCAACAACATGGCTGGACCTGGAGGAGATTATACTTAGTGAAATAAGTCATACAGAGAAAGACAAATACTGTATGTTCTCACTTACATGTGGAATCTAAAAATTAAAACAAATGAGTAAAATAGGAACAGACTCACAGATACAGAGAACAAACTAGCAGTTACCAGTGGGGAGAGGGAAGGAGGGAGGGGCAAGATAGGGGTAGGGGATTAAGAGGTACAAACTACTATGTATAAAATAAATAAGCTACAAGAACATATTCTACATCACAGGGAAATATAGCCATTATTTTGTAATACCTTTAAAAGGAGCATAATCTATAAAAATATTGAATCACTATGTTGTACACCTGAAACTAAGATAATATTATAAGTCAGCTATATCTCAATATAAACAAAGAAACAAACAAAACTGATTGCAATCAATTCTGGGCAAGCTGGGGTAATCACACTCCAGCCTGTCTTTCCACTGAATGCAAATATCAACCCTGGACAGAATGCGTGGAGCAGTTATCTAAGAAATATATGGTAGCAGGCAGATCAGGGAAGCAGAATTGGAAGTATCACCAAACTGGTGGTAAGACCCCCACTTTTTCTCCTGAGTGTCACCCAGCCCAGACACACACACAGCTCGAACCCAGAAGTGGACATTCGTGTGAACACCGGTATTCTGACCCAAGGATTAGGAAAGGGGGCTGCAAGGATCAGAGACAGTAAGAGAAGTCCCTTTTTCTTTACTTAAAGTTTCTGTCCCAGCTGCTGGGCAATCCTGTCACATTGCAACAGCAGCAGCAGACTGGGAAGATGCCTAAAACTGAGGAAAGGGAATCCTTTTCCCTGACCAGAGAGCATGATTCCAACAGCATTAGGCAACTAGCCATTACATTTTTTCCTCTCTATCTTCAGCAAACACTAAACACAATAAATTTTTAAATAATCATACCCAGACATATCATAACATGACTTGAAAACTAAAGACAAAGAAAAACCTCTTAAAAGCAGCTAGAGGAAAAAGGCACATATAAGGGAACAACAATTCAAATTTCTATAGATTTCTCATCAGAATCCATGGACACCAGAGGAATGAGAACTTTTAAAAATTTCTGCAGGTAAAGAACTGTCAACCCAGAATTCTACACCCAGTAAAAATGTCCTTCACAAATGGAGGTGGAATAAAGACATTCTGAGATGAAGGAAAATTAAGAGGATTCATTGTCACCAGAACCTTCTCTGAAAGACATGTTAAAGGAGGTTCTTTAGACAGAAGGGAAATGATACTGGGAGGAAACGTGGAACATCAAGAATGCAGGAGGAGCACAAGAAATGGTAACCATCTCAGTAAATAAAATAAAGTAGTCTGCTCCTCTTTAGTTGGCCAAAATATGTATGATGGTTAGCATAAAAATTATAACACTGACTGATGTTGTTTTCAATGTCTATAGATGTAATTATACATATGATGCAAATATACATATGATAATTACTATACATATATTACATATAATATATATAAATATGTGTATAAATACATACGATAAATACACTACATATAAATAAAGAGAGGAAAGGTAAAAGTACCTATATTGTAGTTAGGTTTCTATACTCCATTTGAAGTTGAAAATATTAATTCTGAGTGGAAAGTGAAAAGCTAAGTATATTATATTATATCATGTTATACTATATTATATTTTCTATTGTAATCAACAACTAAAAAACAAACAAAACACAAAAAACTTTTAAAGTGATACAGTAAAAATCTCAATAGAAAAGTTAAAATAGAATACTAAAAAAAAAAATCGAATAATCCAGAATAAAGCAGAAAAGAGGAAACCTATAAATGAAAAACAGAAGGAAGAAACAGAAAACAAAGAAACCGGAATGGTCCACCTAAATCCAAACACATCATCACATACACGTGAAATGTAAGTAGACTAATCACACTATTTAAAAACAGTTATTGTCAGAATACATTTTAAAAATAAGATCCAAGGATATGTCCTCTACAAGACACACTTTTAAATATAATGCTGTAGGTAAGTAATAATAAAGGGATGGAAAAAGATGTACCATGAAAATACTAATCAAAAAAAAAAACAGGTGGAGTGACTCTATGGATATCAGACAAAGTACACTTCAGAACAAGCAAAATTACCAGAAATAAACAGGAACATGGTATAATGATTAAAAGGTCGGCTGACAGAGAGACATAACAATCAAGTGTGTATTCACCTAAAAACAGTTACAAAATACACGAAGGAAAAATGAACAGAATGAGAAGGAGAGACAGAGAAATCCACAATTGTATCTGAAGACTTCAACAATAGATAGCATGATTAAACAACAACAACAAATCAGCAAGGATACAGAAGAATTAAACAACCCTCAACTCACTTGATTTAATTGGCCTTTGTCAATTGTCAATTGTCCCATTACCAAGACAAGAAGGACACTGTATCAAAAGAACCCTAGCGGCAGAAAAATGGCATTAGACAACATCCTGGACAAGTTGCTATCCTGGATGGATAGCACGTGTCTTAAGTCCAGGATTAGCCCGACTGGTGATGAAGGACAACAAGCCCTTTCTGGGCTTTCGTCTTTTTACCTGTGGAACAGGCAGCTGGTGGACAGGGCAATGAAGTGCATGTTAAGAGGTTGAAGACAGACAGTCTAGGTTAAAATCCTAGCTCTGCCTCTTACTAGTTGGATGAGCTTGGTCAAATGCCTTGACTACTTCTCTAGTCCTCTTTATGCTTCTCGGTGTAGCACTCCCACATTCATATGTAAAAGAACACACAAAACCACCTACACTACATGGGGAGAGGAGGGGTGTGAAGTGGGAGGTGGGCGGGGAGAACGAGGTAATCTCAGTATCACACTTAAAACAGAACCTGGTCCATGGTAAACAGACAACAAATGTTATTATTAAAGCTATTATTAATTCCATAATTATTGAGATAGAGCAGTGTTTCTCAACCTTTTTATTATTGCCTCCTTGAGAAGCTGTTTTCTGACATTTTTTTTCACCTAATCATACCTCTTCTCCCTGAAATTTTAATACCACAGATATATACTGTATATCTGTGTATGTGCTGTGGCTCTTTGGAGAGCCACAAACCAGTTTAATATTTAAGAACCAATTTTCACCCTCTTGGGAGAAATATTACCCCTGTTGAAAATGCACATGTTAAAGAAATCAATCTCTAACTTTCTATAATTCTAAATTGGTATAGATCATATTATAAGACCTTTAAAATTACATATTTATGTTACATAAAATGTGAATGAAAGTTGCCAGTGGAATTGTTTATTTATTGTTAAATTATGCTAGGCAGCATTTGGGAGTATAATGGGTTAAATCAAAGGGTTTGGGAAAGGCTCCCTAAATAGTACAGGCAGGCAGCTAGCCAGAGACTCTGTCTCCTTAGATAAATATCATTACATCCTGGAAATATATTTATGGTTAAGTTACTGGTATACACTATGAGTTTGAAGATTTATGAGATTATAAAAAAATTTTAGTCATGAAGAATATGAGAAAATGAAATATTTTTCTTTTAGTCATGTAACTGGGCAGATTGAAATGTTCTCCTAATTTCTCTTGACATATAGCCCATCTCTCATTAGCTTATAAGGGTGTCTGTAACTGCAGCACCTGTCAAATACTTATTTCCAATGATCAACGATCACATTGCAAAGACAGCCCAACCTCATCTTGTCTTTAAAGGTGGAGAAAGAAGCCTAATACTAAATGTCTCTTCTGGAGCCAAGAAAGCATGTATTTTCTCAGCCCCTAAATCACACATTGATGGTAAAATAAGGCCCAAGCAGCTGTTTGGAATACTCCAGCCTTTCATTCCTTACTGACCTTAGAGATATTCAGCCTAATCTTGATAAATTAGCAGAGTATCACTTACCCTTCACGCTGGCTTATTTTTTTTTTTCCCCTTGAACTTCTTCTGCTGTGTTTTTTCTTCCATTCTGGTCATAATGAGTTATTTCACATTGGTTCCACCTCTGATGCCATCCAGTTGACAACTATTGAAGTATTCCGAATTATTTTGGAAAGAAAGAATATAGTGATGTCAGAGAAGTAAGCTGACCAGTTTCCCAAACAGGGAATGTCTTCTGGGAAGATCACACTCAAGGTCAGATTTTCACATGAAGGAATTTACATTATCAGTTGATTGTGACTCTGGAACTGACTCAATTTAATCAAACTCCTAAACGATTAATATAAATCATAACGTCAAACTTCTGGTTTTAGTTTCTGGCTTTATTTGTTTGTTTTGTTTTTTCTTTACTCTGAAGAAAACACCTATCTAGTGACTGAAAAATAGATGTCTGTCATTCAGATCGTACCTACCCAAATAGCAAGGAACACATGGACACAAATTAGTAATTGTTAGATCAGAATGTAATCCCCAATAAAGGGGAAGATGCGTGGGAAATGATGATGTGGAATAGCAAAGACAAACAGTTGACATGTGTTCCACTATTACCCTTACTGAACCAATGACAGACACTGTTAATCAATCACTGTGCACTTTTCATGATAAGCTCTGATGCGGCCCTGTATCCATCCCACAGAGTACTTGAGGCAGCCCCATCCAATCAATCAGAGTTATTATATGAGATGAAATCTTATACGCTATATTGGCCTAGAGGGATAATTAGTCCAAGCCATGGATCTCCTTTTTCTGCCATAAGGCAGAGAACTCTTCACTAGTTATCAGAATTTATATCTACAGCAGGATTCATACTCTTCTCTCACTGCTGGGACTAGAAAATTATTGCCATATTCTCCTTTTGATCTGGTGGAGCATATCTGACAGATAAAATTAGAGAGATAGAATAACGTTGAACTTCAGGAAAAAGACTTTAGTGATGAAACCTGAGCCTCTGTAGTATTTGTCGAAATCTCCATGGAGATTTTGTGCTTCTTAAAAGCACCGATGCTGGCCATCCAGGAAAGGTTGAACTACCCAGCCCATGTGATTCCACGGTCCTGACTCTGGCATTACAGATAAGGCTGACTAATCGCAGCCTTGCTTGATAAGCGAGGACAGACACAGTGCTCAAGACTTTACAATAGGGTGCTCTAGACTGCTCCTCCCAAGCAACTAGATATGGCGTGGCAGGCAATCATTAGAGTTAAACAATTCTCTCTCCTTCTGAGCAAGGTAGAAAGACACTGAACCGACATTTGCCCAGTCCCTTTAAGGTAAGTGTGGCCAGGGGACTTGATGGGCCAATGCTATTGGAACTGAAGAGACACAAAGCTCTAAGAGGCAGTTTGTGACTTAACTGCACCAACCACGTGGCCTGAATCATTCTACATGGTAGGTGCAGTATCAGTTTGGGGCTTACAGGGATGTGGCTTAAAGCCTTCAGTCTACCCACGATAAAAACCGTGATGGTTAATTTCATGTGTCAACTTGACTGGCCACGGGATGCCCAGATCAAACATTATTTCTAGGTGTATCTGCAAGGGTGTTTCTGAATGAGATTAGCATTTGAACTCATGAAGCCAGTAAAGCAGATGGCCCTTCCCAACACGGGTGGGCATCTTCCAATCCACTGAGGCCAGAATAGAATAAAAGGCAAAGAAAGGAGGAATCTGCCCCTTTTTCTCCTGCCTCGATGTGTGAGCTCATTTCATCTTCTCCTGCCCTCAGACTGGGATTTACACCATAGGCTCCCCTAGCTCTCAAGCCTTCAGATTCAGACTCAATTATACCATCAGCTTTCCTCGGTCTCCAGCCTGCAAAGAGTAGACCACCAGACTTTTCATCCTCTGTCATTGTATAAGCCAATTCCTCATAATAAATATGTGTGTCAATTACCGGTTCTGTTTCTCCGGAGAACCCTGACTAATACAAGCATGTAGACAGAGCAAGAAGCAAGCCTCTGTTCTTTGAGGCCATCAAGATGGAGGGGTTGTTCCTTCAGCATAACCCAGCCTATTCTGAGACGTGGTACAAGGGAAACTTTTTTGCAATCCTTGCAAAATCTTTCTGGGAACTCTCAATAGGAAAAATTTGGCCTCCTCAAGGTACCTTCAATTTTGGCAAACTTTAAACATATATGCAGATAAAAATAAGCTCTCTTGATACTGGGGGATCTTTTGAGATGAGATCTTGAAAGAGGACCAGAGAGCAGGTTTGAACACAATCGGGACGAGAAGGGGGAAAGAAATGAAGGAGAAATACACATGGGAACAATTCTTCAGGCCTCATGAAAACTTGTGCTGATCCCTGATTTTGTATTTCTCCAGGACAACTGGGCAGGGACCCAAGCCAATCTGTGTTGGAATAAGATACACTGAACCACAGTGAGTGTGTTGGCCCCAGAACTACCATTGAAAGCAAGATGGGGAGAGGAATGGTTAAATGTTACCAAGCATCATTTTCTAGGCAAACATTTAATTTTTTTGTTGTTTACATGTCCCTTCCACAATAGGAAAAAAATTCAAATAACTGGTTTAAAGAGGGCTTGGTGCTACAAAAGATAGTATTTTTTTTCTGCCTAGCTTTCGCAATATATAGTACTTTCAGGCCATAAAACAGTTTTCAACAATATGATTACAAATTTTAAGGGGTGTCATCCAAAAACTATAAACTACAAATGCAACTTCTAAAAGTGCATACAATGTCAAATAGTAAAATTTTTTATATAATAGAAAACACATTTTCTTGGGTAAAGTAGACTGCTGATACTTTAAATAATGACATAATAATTAATTCCCAAACAAATGAACTGAAGGCGCTTCCTTACTCTCCCCAGCTGTGATTTTCTTATCAAGGATATGTTTTAGAAGAAGACTTGAAAGTGATAATGTCAACTCACATAAAAATACTGTGCTTTCCCAGTCAAATGTCATCAAAACTACACATTCAGTTACGGTTTTATAAAAGTATAAGGTCCCGGGAATGTATTTCGTAATTGTGCGTGGCACTTAAAAGATTTACTTTTATAAAACATTCCAAAGGAGAAATTCAATTATTGGAGAGAAATTATGAATAATTTTTCCCTTCAAATCAGATATTTTGTATTTTTATGAATGGCGTAGATTAATTCATCCATTGATTTCATCAAAAATATTTCTAAGCCTTATCAGTCACCAGGTTCAGTTCTAAATGCTGAAGCTACCACTGTGAATAAGACAGACAACAACCATGGACTCACAGAGCTTACACTCCAGTGGGGGTAATAAATAAGCAGAAATGATAGACATAGATAGATGGATGGAGAGAGAGAGAGAGAGAGAGAGAGAGAGAGAGAGAGATGGATGATAGGTATCACTAATGATTTCTTATTATATTACATATATGTTCTATAGTCTAGGGATAAAGAATGATGGTCAGAGGTACTATTTGAATAAAAGAGTCAAGGAAGCCACCTCTGAGGAAGAAACCTTTGGGAAGAACCCTAAATGAAATGAGGAAGAAGATTCCAGGTAGAGGGGAGAGTTAAGTGCAAAGACTCCAGGGCAGAAACAAACTTGGAAGATTTAAGATACGGATCTTGAGATGGCAAGATCTAAGATGGAACAATGACAAAAGACAGTAGACTAGTGTGAAGAGAGGCATCACTGGCGGTAAGGAGGTCAAAGACAGACAACCCAAAGCATCAGCTGGTTCATTTTGGTGGATGGTCCCATATCCTTTAGTTGAATGATTTTTAATTAATTTTGAATCTAATCTTTCTTACCTGTTAATGTAAAGCCCGAGATTTCACTCTAAATGCCATATCGGCCTGTCCCTCAAGTGTTTGATATATAGTGTTTGTATTGTTATTTGGTTCTAAATATTTTCTAAATTCCACTATGGATTTTTTTTTTTTTAGTTGAGCAATGCTCTGTTTGAAGTGATGCATTAAAATTGCCAAACATATGGCCTTCTATATGTGCCCATTACATAACTGTGTTGCTCAGATCTGTATTTTCACTGATGTCTGTCTGTTTAATCTATTGGTATCTACAAGAAATACGCTTCAATCTATTAGTACAGTTTTGTATTTGCCCATTTCTCCTTGTAATTCCATCCATTTTCTGTTTTAAATATTTTGTGATTATCTTGTTACTTATACACATTCAGGGTCAACTTTCTAGTTCCTTTCTGGTTAGTGATTTCCTTTTATTAGGATTAGACGAATCCGAATAATGTGTTTTACCTTACAATCTGTTCTGTCCAACATTAATATGACCATTTTAGTTTTGCCTGATATATATTTTTCCATCCTTTGACTTTCAACTTTTCCATGTTATGATACATTTAAAATATCTCTTGTAAACAAAAAGTGGCAGATTTTTTTCCCAGTCTAAGAATTGCTATCTTTTAATACATGAACTAAGAATTTTACATCTATTATGATTATCAAAATATTTAGATTTAATTCTACCACCATTTTTTTTTTTTTTTTTTTTTTTTTTTGTGGTACGCGGGCCTCTCACTGTTGTGGCCTCTCCCCTTGCGGAGCACAGGCTCCGGACGCGCAGGCCCAGCGGCCATGGCTCACGGGCCCAGCTGCTCCGCGGCATGTGGGATCTTCCCGGACTGGGGCACGAACCCGCGTCCCCTGCATCGGCAGGCGGACTCCCAACCACTGCGCCACCAGGGAAGCCCGCCACCATTATTTTTAAGACCAATTATTTTGTGAATCAAATTCCAATGACAACTTGATAGTGAAAATTCAGATTATTCACCCAAGTATGGCAGAAACGTGTGACTTTGTTTCCTGTTGGGAAGGTTTTTTCCCCTATACAGACCCCCCAAACAGCATCAAGCTCCTGGTTGTTCCTCCAACTAGGGAGCACAGGTTTTCTACTGCCCCTTTCACACTGAAGCAGCACTTCCTGGTTTTATGTGAGGGTCTCCATCCCAAATTCCAGCCTTGCACTGCCCATAGGGTCACTGTGTCAGTTTGCTAGGGCTGTCATAACAAAGTACCACAGATTGAGGGGCCTAAATAACAGAAATTAATTTCCTCCCTATTCTGGAGGCTAGAGGTCCACGAGCAAGGTGTAGGCACGACTGGTTTCCTCTGAGGCCTCTCTCCTTGCCTCACGGGTGGCCATATTCTCCCTGTGTCTTCATATGGTCTTCTCTCCGTGCATGTCTGTGTCCAAATCCTCTCCTCAGAAGGCCACCAGTTCTACTGGATTGGGGCCCACCTAATGACCTCCTTTTAACTTAATTACTTATTTAAAGTCCCTTTCATCAAATACAGTCACCTTCTGAAATACTAGGGATTAGAACTTCAGTGTATGAATTTGGGGGAAGGACATAATTCAATCCACAATAGGCAGCCTCCAAATTCAATCTGCCAGGCTGCCAGAAGTGGAGGTTCTGAGTGGTCTTTAATGCCTCTCTCTGAGTCTAGTTTAAGACCAAGCTCCACTGCTAACATTTCTAGGAAGTTAATCCTGGTCTGATGCCCCTGGACAGCATTCAGAGGTTCCTCATCCAAGGCACTGTGTACATACTTCCCTTGTCATGCTATATAATCACTGGCTACATATATCCTAATAGAGGAGGATGGTACGATAACACTGGTGATGACGCAGCACCGGGCACAGGAACTCTTTGAGGCAGCTACTTTTATTAACCACCTTTTAAAAATAAAGAAGCTTTGTCACAGAAGGTTAATTAATCCACCCAAGATCACAAAGCTAGGGAGTGATACCATTAGGATTCAAACACGGGTCCTCAGGCCAGAGTGCACATCCTTACACCAGTATTTACTGACTTAGGAATCCAAGAGACTAGGTCTGAATTTCAGCTCTGCCACTAAATTATCAGTAAGCCTCTGAGAACGTTGCTCCAAATGTACCTCCTTTGCTCCTTTAACAAATACTGAGGACCAGTGATATGGCACTCGGTGTGACGGGGCTGGGGATGCACAGTGAGCAAAGCCCGGCACGGACTTTGCTCTCGTGGAGCTTACCGTCTAATGGGGGAGCTGTCCCTGGGGGGACGGTGTGGGGGGATGATTTCAATGACGTCAAGTTATAAACCAGGAAGAAGGCCCTGAAGGAGAGGAATGTGCTACAAAGTAGAAACCTGCTGTGGAAATGGAATGGCAGGGACGTCCTGCTGGAACACATGGATACCAGGAGGAGAAACTGGCAATAACTAAGCAAAGGGTATGGTAAGAATACAAAGAGAATATCCCCAAAGGAAGAGCACACCCCAGGGTCCTGTGGTGGAAGGAGGCCGGGCAAAAACCAAAGAAATGGAAGAAGATCCATGTGGCTAGAAAACAGAGAGGGAGAAAGAAGGTGGTGTGAGATGGCTCTGGAGAGGCTGGCAGGGAGAGAAAACGCTAAACCTCTCTGCAGGTTTCTACCAGAAGGGTTTTACCAGGTTTAACTCATCCATAAACTGTCAATAATACAATAATAATCCCTTCCTTGTAAGGCTGTAGTGAGGATTTGCTGGGGGGTCGGGGGGGAAACTATGACAGATGTCTGGGTTGTGGTCAGCACTCAGCCATCAGTCTTTTTTTCAGTTTTTCTCAACTGTATTTCTTATAAGGAATGTCTAGTCAACAGTCTTGTCCACTGGGGTTTTAGCCCTCCTTTAAATTGATTTCCACACAAAATGTAGGACATTGGTATCTCACTCTGCGGCCTGTCCTTTCAATCTTTCATTTGCATGAAAATTACTAGATCAAATAATGTCATCCTGCAGAAAAACCGCAATTGTGAAATCAAGCAAACCTTGCAAAAGTGGCCAAACCAGAGGATTTGCCAAATGCCACCACTACCAATTAGAAGCGAGAGTGATTTGGGACAACATCTTTAAGAAAGAATAAGTCTTTCTTCCAAAGAGTACCACAAAAACTCTCCTTTTAAGATGTTAAAAAAAATAAAATAAAATAAAAAAAACCTCTCCTTTTATGGAGAGGACAGAGGGTAATGGCGTTGAATAGTATTCTTCCCCAGCTTTTGGTACAACCGAGTGCTGAGGGCTGACGTGGCAAGTGCCACATCTTATTTGGTGCTTCGTCATCTTCTCTAGGGCTATACGCTCCCTCACTTCTCATATGTAATATAAAGAACTCCCTCTTTCTCGTCTTTATCAGTTATAACATTTGGAACCATCAAGCTCACCACTGCAAGGAGATTTAGGTTGAGAAGGATAGCTAGACTTTGCAGCTCTGACTCTGTCCTAAGATTTATATTTCTTATAGGAGTCCTGGTGCGACCACCCCACTGGCCTTGGGTAGTGTTGGAGCAGGAGAAATGACTCATACTTTAGCCTAAATGTGGACAAAAGACCCTTCTCTTTATACCCCATAACTTAACTGAGACAACGTCAGAAGAGTCGCATCCGACTTTGCTAAAAGAGAAATCAACACCAAAACCAAGAATACCTAGAATGCAGATAATCTGTTTACCGAGAATGACCAGTTCACTGTCAGCTTGTGGCTCCACGTAGCTGAAGGCAACTCCAAACTTCTCGTCTCTCTTTAACTCTAAGCACCTAGGAGTTCATGCCTACGTAGCTGAGATCTTATATGCTCTACCTAAACACTGAGCCCAAAAGCGAGAGATCGATGTCTCCTTTGTGGTTTGCCTAGACCCATCTCTTCCGTGGTTGACTAACAGCAGGAATAAAATTCACTTGTAGCCTCACCTCCTATTCCTCCTTAGGCTGAGGCTTTATTGGGCATCTCTCTAAACAAATTTAGAAATGCAAGATCCACATATCCATCAGAAGAGGGTCATCTCCTCACAAGTACTCCATTCTCCAAAGCCCAGTTTTCTCAAAAAATGGGAAAAAAATTGTGCCACGGAAGATAAGTCTAACACCCACTCACCATTCTCTTGTGATACATTTTTAAAAACGCAGGTGCTGCTTTCAAATAATTATATCTAAATTCTATTTCAAAATACTGTAATAATTTTCAAGCTGTTACATCTGTCTTCTCTAGCCTCCAAATACCTTTATTTACTGAATTGTGCAAGAATAACTGTAAGATAAGTCAGAACAGGCCGTGACCCACCCTCTCTAATGAACTATAAGATCTGAGAGGGCCAGGCTGTGTCTGAGTGATCTTTTATGCAGCTATGATTGTGCACATCCTGGTGACTCTGTCTTGAATCCCTTCTGGTAGACACTTTTCAACCTTGTTGGCTTCCCAGCATCTCAACTTTCTTCTAAGTTTGGAGAATTCTCCCTGTGTCCCACTACAGAAGCTGCAAATGTCAGGTACTCCTTTTCCCAGACTCCCTTGCAGCTACAGTGTGAACACGTGACCCAGGCTCTGCCAATCAGATGCACCCACAATGGACTCTGAAACAGGACCCAGCGGTACCAGGAAGTGGGACCACCTCAGGCAGCAATAGAGGCTGCGGCAAACTTGAGCTCCCAGGACACAACTACAGGGCTGTAAGTCCAAGTATTCAGGGCTTGTGCTTTTTTGCCAAATCAGTTCTAGGGTATGGTTTTGATCTTTGTCTCTGTGTAAATCTGAGCCTGGTTTTTAGCCCTCCTAAAAATACCCTTTTAATAAATCCTTTTCTGCTTAAATCAGCCAGAATCAGTACCTGGAATGCCCAGTTAAGCGTCCTCACTACACTTTTCTTACCTGGAGAACCAGCTCAAAGCTCCCACTAAGTGGCTGATAAGTGAAAATAGGAGGCAATCACCTGGCTATTATTGATCGAATTCCTGCAGATAAACAGAATGGATTAAAAAAAAACAACAACAGACCAATCTCCTACTTTGGAGCCTATGGATCCAGGTCAGGATGCTGTTCTCCTTTCTGTGGAAGCACAGATTATCCTCCCAGATAACTACCCATCGGTCTGATAACAATACTGTATATCTGTAGCAACACACAGAAAATTATTCGCAGTTATGATGAAGGTAAAAATGCTTTTTAAAAAATGCTTTCCACTTTTAAAAGATGGAAACCCTCAGCTGAAGAGAGACTTGTTTTTTTCAGGTGAATATTCTGGACCACAGGTTTCTGCATGATTTTGCTGAAAAGTAAATGACATGTCATGGTTTCAGAGCAGAAAGAGACCATGCCAAGTGAGTCTGCATAATCCTATCTTTCAGTTTTGTCACAGACTCAGGGTCAAGTGAATTGTGTTTAATGGGAGAAGTCCTCTCTCAAGTGCTGAGGAGTAAGACCTTTCCAGAACAGGGAATAAGGCCCTGTCACCCTCCAGGGTTATTCTCTCCTCATGCCCTCTACATTAACCCAAAAGCTTCTGTCTGGGGAATCCTCCCTTGCCATGCCGAGGATGGAGACACACAGGGGAACAAACTTGGGGACGTACCTCATCACATTGTCACCAAGATTTTACGACAGAGCAGTGAGCAGTTATGTGCAAACAGATTCACAAGTGGGCCATTGTTTCAGGCTGTGGTTACTCATATGTCAGTGTGCTTTCAAAGTGCATGCTTCTTACCAACGGGGTCAGCAACAGACCCTTAAATTACATGGTTGTGGGTATAAACAGAGCCTTCCAACCCTGGCTCTCAATCAGAACAAAATTTGTGCTGAGGCATAAAGAAAGTTTTGCGCTGCTGGGAACGTTCATCCAGAGAAATCTACAAACAGTGAGCTGCTTTACTACAGATGCCCAAGGGGACCTTAAGATAACACTTTGCTATCAGTGAGTTTCAGGCAAAATTTATCTCCTGAACTGCCAGTAGAGAAATCCTACCTAGAATCCAATAGGATAAATGGGGCTCAACCTACTTGTCAATTTCAAACAATGAGTGGGTGGTCCTAAGCATTGGCTTGGTGGGAAAGAGTCCAAGATTGATTAGCAATGTCTACCCTGGGATGGGAAGTGAGTTCCATGAATTTTAAAAGCCCTGTCACCCGATGTCACAGTGTCAATTAAGCATTGCCTGATTTCCTCAATTCAGTCCTGAAATCTCCGTCCCTGGAAACTCCAGAACTGTTTCATTCTGCTTCTCTTATAATACTAGATTCCACTCTACTATTTGCATGTTTCCATTTGCCTCTTCTAGCTCTTTAATTCCCCGAGGCAAGAAACTTCAGCTTATCTACTCCTGCATTCCTCTTGGGTTTTAGCAATCTTCCACCCAGCCTTTTACCTATTTCTCAATTCTGCAGCAAGTGTGGAATTTCTCCTCTGTTTTGGAATTGGTTAGACTGGAAGAGAAGCATAGATAAGATCCAGTCCGTACCTTCAATAAGCTTATGGCCTAGTGGACTACTTACTGAGTGAATGAAGCAAAAATTGTATTCTGGTTCCCCCACTGGTGTGATCTGTGTTAATGACCGTCTCTTAGCGGGGTTGGTGGTTTATTACTTATGAAGTAGGTTTCCATATACATTGTACTCTGATGTCATCCCAGTGAGATGGACAGAACAGTGAACTGAGGTCATATCAGAATGGTTAAAAGACTTGCCCCCAGTTTCACCATGATATGTTTTCACAAATCAATTAAGGAATGTTTTTGAAAGTAACCATGAAGCAAATGGCTCCATAGTGCTGTGACCTGAAGGCTGAGCTCTGACAATCATCCCAGCTTCAAACACAGAGCAGGAACCTCAGTGTCTGGATTGGCTGAATAACAGACACCACAAAGATGTCCACATCCTAACCCCTGGAACCTGAGAACATGCGAGGTTTCATGGCAAAAAGGGAATTAAGATTTCAGATGGAATTAAGGTTGCTAATCAGCTGACATTAACATGGGGAGATTATCTCGCATTTTCCAGATGGGCCAAATGTAATCACACGGTCTTTAAATGGGGAAAAAGGAGACAGAAGAGAACCAGAGAGATGCCAGCATGCGGAGGACTCAGCTGGACATTGCTGGCTTTGAAGATGCAGGAAGGGACCACAGCCAAGGAATGCAGGCAGCTCCTTTCAGGGCTCGAAAAGCCCCTAGACCCTCCTAGAGCTTCCAGAAGGAACAGCCCTGCCAACACCTGGACTGTAGCCCACTAAGGCTCATTTTGGACCTCTGACTTCCAGAATTGTAAAGTAATAAATGTGTGCTGTTCTGAGCCATTAAACTTGTGGGAATTTGCACAGCAGCAGTAGGAATTGAATTCAGAGTCCCTGTGAGCAAATCAGTTTCAAAATAGCCTTCTTCACAAGATTTGTGTGTATGTGTGTGTGTGTGTGTGTGTGTGTGTGTGTGTGTGTGTGTAATAAAAGGATATATACACAGGGTCTTCTGCACAGCAGAGCAATCACAAATGTTAGTTCCCCTCTGTCTTCCCTTGGAAATATCACATCCTGAGAGTCTTTATTTTTTTATCACAATTTAAGCAAATTTTGGCCTATACGATTCTCTGACAACATTCCAAAACACTGAAGAAAAAGAAACAAGAAATAAAACTCTTCTTCCAAGAAAGTAGGTCTCCACCCTAACTATACATGAGAATCACCTGAGGAACTTTAAAAAAATAGAGATGCCCAGGCTCTCTCTTGGACCAATCACATCGTTCTCTCCGGGAGGGAGTCTCAAGCATAGGTCTTCCTTTAAAAGCTCCCCGGGTAATTCTAAGGTGAGATGAGGGTTGAAAACACCCACCCAAAGCCATGGAGGAGTTTTTACAGTAGAACTGGGAGCACAGCTCTCTTGATCCTTCGCCCCTGTAATTGTCCCTACCACGCCCACAATATGACTTTCCAGCACCTTCTCCTAAATAGACTAGTTTTCCTGTTTTGTATTTACTCCAGAAAACTCTTGCCAAAAGAAAACCGACTCAGAAGTCCAGTGGATAAAAAAAAGACGAAAATGGGATTTGGGAGCCAGGAATCCTTCAGATTCCAGCCTTCTGAATGTCCTCTGAAACCAAAATTTTTGTTTATCAGTTAACCCTGGAGGTGGGCTGGACTTGTGTACCTGTCGAGTGTGGCATGTCCCAAACCGTACACCGCAGACCATTAGATCCTCAGGACGTTAACAGATGTTGTCAGAAAAAATAACAATAATGGGGGGTCCATGATCAAATATCTTAGAAAATCACCATCCACGCTCTCCCACACTTAGATATTAAAGGCTCTGAGATGTTCTGCAGTTGAATACGCGCACGCACACACACACACACACATAGTTTAACCTAATACTTCCTAAACTTACTTGACCAAGGAGCTGTTCTGTTCAGGAATACCCGTCATCCGGGGGACCCAGTGTGGAAACGCAATTCCTTCTTGTGAAAGATCAGAAAATGGGGGCTTAGGGTGTGATGTACTTTGCCCAAGGTAAGGAAGCACAGTCTGCCAATGCCTCCCTGTCTCCCCCTGAGCCACCTGGACTTCCTTGACCTGGGCTATTTCCAGCTCACTGACAGCTTCCCAACCCAGGGTGCCTATGCTTTCCATCACTGGCTCTGCCCACCTCGAAGCTCTGCTCTCGAGGGGCCCTCTTAGTGGCTTTTCCCCTCCCCCCCGCCCCTAACCCTACTTCTTCACCTGTGCTTCCCAGGGTCAGTCTCCTAGTGACTCTCCTCTCGAGGCTTTCTTTTGCAGGAACACAAAGAGTTATTCACAGAGCAACTTACGCACAATGACCTAGATCTAAGGTCTAGTTAAGACACTAAATAGGTGACTTTTTTTTAAGATTTAATTTTTTTAGAGCAGTTTTAGGTTCATGGCAAACATGTGCAGAGAGTGCAAAGATTTCCCATATACCCCCTGCCCTCACACTTGCATAGCTCCCCCATTAGCAACATCCCCGCTACAGTGGGACCCACATTAAAATCAGTGCGGCTACACTGGTACATCCTTATCACTCAACATCCATAATTTGCATGAAGGTTCACTCTTTTTTTTTTTTTAATTTTTATTGGAGTATAGTTGATTTACATTGTTGTGTTAGTTTCAGGCGGTCAGCAAAGTGAATCAGTTTTACATATACATATATCCACTCTTTTTTTTTTTTTTAAGATTCTTTTCCCGTACAGGCTATTACAGAATGTTGGGTACAGTTCCCTGCTGTATAGCACAAGAGGGTTCGCTCTTGATGTTGTACATTCTGTGGGTTTGGAAAAATGTATCGTGACATGTATCCATCATTACAGTATCATACAGAGTAATTTCACTGCCTTAAAAATCCTCTGTCCTAATGACTGGGTTTTTTACAAATGAAATCGGATTCAAGCTCCAGATTCCAAGTTTTCAGCAGACATAGACATTTTCTCTAGAGACCAGCAGTTAAATTCTACTGTCAAAATCAAAAGAGTTTAAGCTTTTTCTTCCTTCTGACACTAAAAAAAATTTTTTTAATGTTTTTTGAGAAATAAGGCTGCGTTAGAGATAAAGCATTTTTGCCTTATCTTCAGAAGCAGGGCTTCTCCATTTTTGTGCCCACTGGTGAAAGGTCACAGACAAATAATCAGTCATGTTGCTAGAATGTTCTTTGAGAGCTACGAAGGAAACAGAAAAGCTTAAGAAAGTTGAACTCAGGAATTTCTGAATAGGCTGCACATCTGAGGTGGCTCCAGGCGGCCAATTTTTTTTTTTTTTTTTTGAAAACAGTGAATAAATTGCTCAAGAAATTAGCTGTCAATAGCAGGGGTAGGAAAACCCAGCCAGAGCTCTAAGTTTGGCCAAGGATCTCAAACTGCTTTCCAGATATTTGGGGCTCAGTAAACTCTAACACATTTTCCCCAGCAACTTCTTTTCCCCTTTAATTTCCAAACCCTGAAATTACAAGAGGACTTTGATATATGCTTTTTAAACATTACTTGATATCAAGCAAGCAGATAAGCATTTTCTGATTGTTTTAATGGAAGGATTTTCAAGAAACTAACATTTGATTTTGGTGATTGCGATATTTTCCCATATTTAAAGTTTGCACACTCTGTATGCCGAGGGTGGACATTTACGGTTGAAAGCTCATGAGAGAAACTTACATTTTCACAGGGAGGGAGGGAGACACAGAGAGAGACACAGAGAGACAGAGAGCGGGGGAGAGGGAGAGAGTCTACAGGAGTTTCAGGAGACCTACGCTTAGAAAGCTGGGAGGAGAGAAATATCTAGTAAGGTAGAGAAAATGCAGCCCTTGCCTTTCACCTTGGGGGAGACTGATGCTGTCTAAGGCCAGTTGGACAACAGTCAGAACAGGCATTACAAATAGATGAATAAGTTGTTAGAATCCGTCTGCTCCGCTCTGAATATTTTCAGGACTGACTGGATCCAGAGTTGTGTGCTTCAAAACACAACTACATCTGACTGCTCTTCATCAAAAGTCACGGCTGCCTAGAAATCCATTCCCAGAAGTCCCGCTCTTGTGCCCCATGAGGGTGTGACCTGTCACTCCTTCCTAACTGCCTTCTCGATCCTCAGCTCTCATCATAACCATTGCCAGAAACTTCCCACCATCTTGGGGTCTGACCTCAATCCCAGACAAATGACCAGACCATCTGACTCTCCACTAGCTTAGCTCTGAAACCAGATTTTGTTTTGAAGGGCGGGGAGTCCATGTGAAAATGTTGTTCTCTGTCATCTTGACCTCACACCGTGGAGCTCCTGCTAATGGCAACACCAGCTCATCCTCCCATTTCCACCCAAGCGTCCCACTAAGCATCTCTCCATGGACATTCTACCTACACAATACAGCTCATCACCCTGCAGGTGCAAACCCCCCTCTGTGGATTACACAGGGGGTCTCCTACAGGGAATGTTTTGAGAGAGTGATGGAAAAAGTCCCCTTTGACCAAAAATGACTCCCTCAGAAGCCTGCCATGGGACTGAAAAGTCCACCATTCTTTTCTCTGGATTAAAACATGGAAGGCAACTGTCTAGGGAGATGGGGAACTGGTGAAGTCATAATCGACCACAGGCACGCAGGCTAAAATGAACTTATCAAATTCGCTCTGGCCACCAGCAGGGCTAATGAAAATGGATCATGGACACAAAATATTTGTTTAGATATGACAAGGAAAGATGCCTGGGGCACGTGGGGCTGAGCAATCAAAATGTTTCTCCTTAGAAAAGGGAACCCGCCTGCACTGTTGGTGGGAATGTAAATTGATGCAGCCACTATGGAGAACAGTGTGGAGGTTCCTTAAAAAACTAAAAATAGAGTTACCATATGATCCAGCAATCCCACTCCTGGGCATATATCTGGGGAAAATGTTAATTCAAAAAGATACATTCACCCCAATGTTCATAGCTGCATTATTTACAATAGCCGAGACATGGAAGCAACCTAAATGTCCCTCGACAGATGAATGGATCAAGATGTGGTACATATATACAATGGAATATTACTCAGCCATAAAAAAGAGTGAAATAATGCCACTTGCAGCAACATGGATGGACCTAGAGATTATCATACTAAGTGAAGTAAGTTAGAACAGAGAAAGACAAATATCATATATCACTTGTATGTGGAATCTAAAACAAAATGATACAAATGAACTTATTTACAAAACAGAAATAGACTCACAGACACAGAAAACAAACTTATGGCTACCAAAGGGGAAAGGGGAGGAGGGATAAGTTAGGAGTTTGAGATTAACAGGCACAGGGAACTATATTCAATATTTTGTAATAACCTAAAATGGAAAAAGAATCTGAAAAAGAACACATACGTATGTATTATATATCTGAATCACTTTGCTGTACACCTGAAACTAACAACATTGTACATTAACTATACTTCAGTAAAAAAATGTTTCTCCTTAGTTATGGGAATAATAAGGAGGTGGGCAGGCGTTAGGAGACAAAACAAGAGTACTACGTGCCCCTAGAAGAACCTAACCCCAAGGAGAAGACACACAGGTAGGAAAAGATGATGCAATGACCATGAAAACAATGCTGCAGTCATCATTCAGGGAGAAGACAGAGTGTTAGACATTTACAATATAGCCACTGATTTGATTATCATGATCCTTATACTAGGTAGGTATTCTCATTTCCATTTTACAGATGAGTATACTGAGGCTCATAGAAAATTCATCCCTTACCTTATTCACACAACTAATAAGTGGCAGGTTGTGGGTTCAAGCCCAGATCCCCCTCCAAAGTCATCATCATTCCATTTGGTCACACCATCTTCCTAATAATGTCTTAGCTGTAGTATAGTTAGGGGTGCACATGTGTGCTTTCTCAGGGAAAAAGAAAGAGAGAGAAGGAAAAATTCCACTAGATTTCAGACTAGAGGCTTGGCGCAGAGAAGCAGCAACGTCACTGAACTCAACGGACGACTGTTCCTTAGCCTCACGCCCCACGATTCACCTAAGTCTGTGGCTCCCAACTGGGTACTCAGAGGTATTGCAAGGGGTCTGTGTATCCATATGTACATTGAACCTTGTCTGCAGACAACATACATCACGGACATCTACTTCTGTGACTGGTAATGTACCAGTTGATTCAAAAGTGTTATTGAATTCACGGGAGATATTTATCATTGTATATTTCCCAACCCAGGAATATTAAAAGCATAATTAGAATCATATGAGATGGGAGTTTTTGTTATTAAAAGGGGATTTTCAAGCCTACAATCCAGAAATTCCATTCTTAGATATATACTCAACAGAAATGCAGCAATGTGTTCATCCACAGACATTATACAGGAATGCGCATAGAAGTGTATTCATAATTTCCCCAAAGTGGAAACAACCCAAATGCCAACAAGAGCGCAGTGGATAAATACAGTGTCGAACGATTATACCACGGAATACAAGGCAGCAGCGAATAAGAACAGACCACAGCTGCACACATCAACAGGATGAATCTCACAATGGGATGTGGAGCGAGGACGACAGAAACCTAAAAACAGCCCTCTATGTAAGTCCACTTATATAATATTCAAAGACAAGCGAGACGAATCTGTGCTGCTCAAAGTCAGGAGAGAGTTTACCCTGAGGTGTGTAATGGAACTTGAGTGATGGGGGCTTATAGTGTTCTGTTTCTTGATCATCTGGATGTGGGTTATGGGAGTGTATCCAGTTAATGAACATTCCTTGAGCTGTGCATGTGATTTATATGTGTTTTTATATTGCTATTTTAATAAAAGATTTTTTAAAGCAGAGGCAGTCATACCTATAAGATACATGACCACCGCTCTCTGTAAAGGTTCATCCCAGCCAGGTGCCTCCCTATTTTCACCCTGGCCATCTCCCCAACTTCAAATCCCCCACCCCACCCTCTCTGCCTATAAAAACCATTTCTTGTTCTTTCAGACTCAGCTCTGTCACACCACCTCCAAGGAGCTTTCTCCCATTCTCTAGCCAGAAGTGAATTCTTGCTCCCCAAGCCCCAGAGAGCTTTAACGGCAATCTCTCTGATGACAAAGCAGAGGTCCCCAGAGCCTAGTATAGCACAGTGCTTGCCAAATGATAGGATAACAACAAAGGTCTTCTGTTGTTGTAATAACCTCCACATCTTAACCTCCTAAAGAAGGATTTATGTTCACCTTACTTCCTGCCCTCAAGAAACTCATAGTCTTGGAAGAAACGTATGTCTGCTAACTTTGTATTGCTCACCAGACCCAACCCATTACCATGCATCCAGCAGGTGCTCAGGTAATGAATGAAGACATATGTCACCTGTAAAAAGAACTTGCAATGAAAGATACCTTGAAGATCTCAGCAATTCTAGATCATACATGAACAAATGAAAATAAAGAAGAATTCGATATGAACATTGCCCTTTCCCCCCCGATGGCTGGTATTTTATCGGATTGATACTAGACTGAATACCCCTTTGGGGGTCCAATGATCTCTACAGGCAAAAATGTGCTTTTGTTTTCTACAATAAGAAAACTGAAGGGTGCTAAGATGTTTTGATCGTGGGGATGAAAAGCTCAGCCCAGTTCCAAGCCCCTTGGATCAACCTTGGCACACACTTCCACCACGAGGAAAAGGCATCTGACAACAAAACCGACAAGGCCACATCCCAGGAAAGATGACAGAAGTGGCATAGACGGATAAACCTTCAAATCCACTTCAGCCTGGTGCCCCGGGAGGGGCCACGGTATTTCTGAAGGGTCCCCAGAGAGTGATCTCAGTCTATCCTTCTGCCTCCTTCCTTCCCTTTTTCCTCCCCTTTTCTCACTAAACTGCACAGGACAAATTCACTGTGAAATGATTTTTTTTTTTAATCATTAGGGCAAAATGAGCGAGGCTGGAGCGCTAAGATTCCTGAATTAATAATATTGCTGCCATCCGTGATTTGGGCTTTCTCTTTTCTGTTGGCAGAAGCCAACACATGAGGAGATATTTTCCAGCATCACAGTCAAACTGTGCATTTTTAGATTTGTGGGCAGGCTGAGTGATCTCCAGCCAGAGTCTCAGCCCTCAGTCCTACATTCCAGTGTCATTCTCTGACCACAGCATCATTTCTGGTCTCCCCCAAGTCATTGCTTCGGAGAAAATGAAGCGTGTTTTCAGAATTTAATTTAAGAAATAGCCCAGGCAACCTAAGGCCAACTGACAAGGTAGTGGGTCCAGTCAACAGAAGGAAGGGCAGACATTGAAGACAGACGTGGTCAGCACCTCCCACCAATGAGACCTTTTATGCCTGCATTGAGAATTTCATCAAAAGTTGGAGTGTATAGGTCCAAGCAGCTTCAAGTGCCCACATCTTTTGCTTTTTATTCCAATCACAAGAAAACAGAGCATGTGAGTTAAAACATGTATTCCAGGTATCATTACCATTCAGGTATCAACTGGAATTGCATTTCTCACGGAAGCCTAGCCAAAGCCTTGTTCAAGCTAACATCCTTCCTTCAGAGATTTTACCGCAATTGTCATTTGCTAATAGTTACTTGGGCAATCCAGGAGGGCAAGGATTGAAGTTGTCTTGTTCGTGGCATCGGTGGTACCTGGGAAATACTTGGTATAGTTAACACATGCTAGTTGGCTACACAGACTACTAGGACACAGCAATCAGCAACACCCCCCCCCCCCCACCATGGTTGGAAAGCAGGGAAGCAAGAGAAGTGTTTTTCATGCTCGTGGTGAATCCATGATCAAATTTTCCTTCCTTTTTCTTTCTCCCAGACTTCAGGGCCCAAAAGTGTCTCCTGTCCCTAATTTATGGCACCACCATCCTCCAAGTTAATCGGTTTCAAAACCTAAGAAGCATCATTGGTTCCGTCTCCTTGTCAGTCTGCCTACTTCCGACTCATTGATGCTACCTCTAAAAGCTTTCTTCCAGCCGCCTGCCCCTCTCCTCCAACTCGTATCACTCCTACCCAGGGTCTTGTTCCCACTCTCCTGGACATCGAACTGGCCTCTGACCGTCACTCTTGCTTTTAACCAAATCTCTTCATTTCTAGCTAGCAGATCATTCTTGGTACTTTCAGATCACCCCCTCCTAGAAAAAGTACTCGTGAATTCCTCACACTCAGGAATAAAATGTATGAATTTTATGAATTACATGAATAAAAGGTAAATGCCATACTTTGGAATACTCCTCGGTCCCCAAGCTGTCTCCAACTTCCCTCCAGATGATCTTTCTATGTCTAGTTGAAATGCCATTTTCATGCAGGAAGTCTTTCCTAAATCCATCTCCACCTGAAAATGCAACCAAATGCTGTCACCACATTTTTGGGAATTTTGTAAATGTTTAATGTTATAAATTCTAAAGTACCTCCTAAATCGTTCCCATTAGTCTGGAAAGATCTTCCAGCCACAATCTAGACCATCCTGGTCTTTGTTTACTCCCAAATGCCTAACACTATGCCTGGCGCAGAGTAGCTTTTCAAAAACTACTTCTGGAGCTTAATTAAATTCATTCCTTCATTCATTCTTTCAAACGTGCAGTCTCTGTTTACCCCAGGGATAAGAGGTAGAATAATTATGTGACCTCAGACACATAACTTTCATCCTTCTATAGTTTCTTCATCTGCAAAACGAGCTCTGCTGTGGACCAAATAAAATAATGCGCGTGAAGCACTTAGTGTCTGACGCATAGTATATGCTCAATAAATGTTAACCTCTTATTATTATTATTTCACAAGGCAGTCTGTCCACTGTGGGGCAGCTATGGTTACTAAAACATTTTTTTCCCCAATTCTGAGCTAAAACAGACCTCCTTATAACTCCTCTCCACCGACCAGAGCTTCTTTGCCTGTGGGCAACAAGCAGGCTCAGCTACACTTTTAAAAACCTAATTCGCAGCCCCAGGCCTGGAATGAAGGGAAGAAAACTGGGGTCAGCTGGGGAGAGAAGCTGGAATTCATTAAATCCATGGGTTTCTGAAAAGGGCTAAGGTTCTGTAAGTTGGTGTTCATTTTCTACCTTAGGACTTTTGCTCTGGGAGTCCAATATACTGCTTAAATTTCTCTTATTTCCTTCAGCTGTAGGATTTGGGTAAGCAAGGAAAATTCTGCAAAATGACTTCACCATTGGCAGTCATTTGCCCTTGGCCAAATTGGCTTGCAGTTACTCTAAGAATGTCAGGAGTTTGCAAATTAGCTTAGGCCGCCTGATGCTAAGGAGTCCCCTTGGGGCGGGTCGTGTCCATGACTTGAGTCTCGCACAAGATGGATCCAGCTGCCCTGAAGAAGCGTGTGCCCTGCTGTCCTCACTTCCCCCCCAGCACCTGGTTCAGCTCCTGCTGGGAACCATGACACCTCAGGACTTGTTTTCATTTCTCCAGTTTCCCACCCCCTCTTCCACTGGACTTTGTACCCCTTTGTACCTCTGGGTTAATTATTTTTTTAATAAATGGCCTTCAACTGACAGAAGGCTCCTCTCTTTAAGGCACCAGGCTTCTCCCTTTCGTCCGTGTGCTCTGTTCGGCAGTGCTGTAAGTTTGCACAAACCAAGCTGTGCAGAAGCTGCCACACCCACCCACAGGCATAAGAGCTGATGACATCACAAGCTAATCCTGAAGTTCAAGAAGAGTCTGTAACTCTCCAGGGGTAGCAATGGCTTATTTTCAGCTAGCTTCAGAGTAATCCATAGTTTTCTTCAACTCAAGCACGTTAGGAGAATGAACTATGTAGTATTTCTACACAATCCACTGAGGATCTACTCTAACTCACAGCCTGACAGCATAGCCTCCTAACCCACTTCCGCCTCTACTTTTGTCCTCTATAATCTATTCTCTACCAGACCCCAGAGTGATTTTTTTTTTTTGCGGTACGCGGGCCTCTCACTGTTGTGGCCTCTCCCGTTGCGGAGCACAGGCTCCGGACGCGCAGGCCCAGCGGCCATGGCTCACGGGCCCAGCCGCTCCGCGGCACGTGGGATCTTCCCGGACCGGGGCGCGAACCCGCGTCCCCCGCATCGGCAGGCGGACTCTCAACCACTGCGCCACCAGGGAAGCCCCAGAGTGAATTTTTAAAAGATATAAGTCATAATATCTTACAGTCTTGTTTAGAAATGTTCCACAGCTTCAACTATATTCCAAATGAAACCACGGCTGTCCAAGCTTTATATACCTTGGTTCCTGAAGTTTCTCTGCTCCCTCACAGCCCGCTGCCCTTTGCCTACTACACGCAAATGCCTCCCAGTTCCTCAAATGTATCAACTCCGTTTTGGCTACGGGCCCATAGTTTTTGTACTTCCTCTTCCTCCACCTGGATTCTTCTTCCCCAAGTTGTAAATATACGTCTCAGGCGCATATTTTTGCCCCCACCTTACATTTAGCTTTCTCTGAGAACTGTAAGCTGCGAAGGTGCTCTTTAAATAATTCAGCTTATTTTCCTTACATCAGACTTCTTGGGATCGCCATGATTTATGTGGTCAATGGCCCCAATTCTCTATACATAAATAAGAAGTCTAATGAGAGTCAACAAATATAACTGGCTTCATTGCCCAGTGTAGGGAAAATATATCAATCCTACAGTCATTAAACGAATGTGAATCATATATAAAAGTTACCGACATAACAGTCACAGAGCGCCAGGGAAAAGGATTCAGAAGAGAAGACACTCCCTTCCCTTTAGCAGGGTGTTGCTCACTTTGTAAGAAGGAAACCTTACCCACGATGGAGCTTCTCACTGCCACTGGAAGAGGCAAGTTTGATGGGATTGCAACAATAAGCTGTTTCTTTAATATTCCAATTTCCTTCTAGGATTGAATTACCAGCCTACTTCATACTCCTCAGATGTCACAGGGGCAATAAAACTAATCAGAAGAGGAATTTCTCCTTGACCACTGTCCACAGTCCGTTCCCTCAAAGGCAGGCTCTTGATACAGAAACTTCTCTCAGTGCTGAACAAATAAGCCTGTGGCTTGTCAAGTTAGCAACAGGCGTGTCCAAGATTCACAATGCCTAGAAGCTGAAAACACAAAAATAAAAGTCAAAAATAAAATAGTAAAAATAGTAGCAATATGAGTAAATCCTAGCATATAGTAAGTGTTTATTCTGTGCCAGAAGTGATTCTAAGCCTTTCTTATATGTTATTTCATTTCAATCCCATATCCATTGCTTGAAGATGCCAATATTACCTCTCCATTTTACAGATGAGAAAACGGAGGCACAAAGAGATGAAATAAACTAGCCCAGGGTCATTCAGGCAGTGAAGTGGAGTGTCAGAATTTGAACCCAAGACATCTGACTTCAACACCTTCATCTTAACAATTTACTGCTCCTCCGTGTGCCAGAGAGGCTTGGAGGTCAGCACATCACCAACACTGCTGACAACACCCACGTACTCTGAGTCCCAGAGGGACAGGGTTTGCGGAAGTGGCCATGCAAGGCCTCTGCCAACTTGATGAAATCGTGAGTGACTGAGAAGTGCGATGGGTCCACTCCACCCCGTGCGATACAATCGCCCAAAACGTTCCAGGAATTCTTGCAACATCTCCCCTCTCTTCCACTGGGCAGGTCTTTTGTACCTAACCCTTGTCTGCGCCGTTTCAGGAGACACTCCACCATCAATTTCTTCTGTTTCATCATGTAGCCAACGATTGTTCTCAGTCTCATTTCTAATCACGTTGACCCCATTACCCATTACCTACTGAACCACCTGGGTTTGATTCCCAGTGTTGCCACTTACAGTTTGGGGAAACGAACATGTCACTTACCCTCATCTAAGGTTAGGGGTCTTCATCTTACATCGGACTAAAATAAGTTTCTTACAATGTTCTTTTGAGGATCTAGTTCATAGTGACTGCTCAAGAAAAAAAAATGGTAGCTATGTGGCAAAATAAAGCACTTAGCATTTAAGACCTTCTGTGTGCATGGCTCCTACCAACCTTCCCAAGTTTATCCTACATGAATGCCCTTCAACAAATACTGCTACCTCTGGGGTTCACCGGCTCTCCTCTAGACCAGCATTCCTCCAGGGGTGGTCCTTGGATCCTCTGCATCAGATTCACATGACATGTCCTTAAAATTCACATCCTTAAGCCCCACCCTGGCCTTGTTAATCAGAATTTCTCAGGATGGTTCCTGACTACCTTCATTTTTAACAGGCTCTCCAGGCAATACTTACGAAGCCCTACGATGTAGTCCCACTTGCCTTGTCTACGACAAGATTCTCTGTGCCTGAGACTCCTTCCCGCTCTCATATCCATCACCCAAATCCCACCGATAATTCAAATCCTGACTTATATTTCTCCTCCTTCATACAACCATTCGAGATTCCTCCCTCCAGAAAAAATGTGTCCCTGCTCTGAGTTATCGTGGCCCTTATTCATGGACATGGCGACTGTCCCCAACGTTTTCAAGCTCCTAGAGGCGACAGTCAGTATGTAAATCGCGCTAGCATCTCCAAAGTTATCTCTCACAGGACTTCTCACAGAGTAGGTGCTCCGTGAAAATAACTGAATGGGCAGGATAAAGCCCAATCCCAATATTTTTAGATCTTCTTGATAAATTAAGTAATAACCGACTCACTTGAAGAAGAGAAGGGAAGCTGACTGAGCAGACTTTATTTGTTTAAATAAATTTATTTATTTATTTATTTCTGGCTGCGTTGGGTCTTCGTTGCTGTGCATGGGCTTTTCTCTAGTCGCGGCGAGCAGGGGCTACTCTTCTTTGCAGTGTGTGGGCTTCTCATTGCAGTGGCTTCTCCTGTTGCGGAGCACGGACTCTAGGCGCACGGGCTTCAGTAGTTGCGGCATGGGAGTTTCAGTAGTTGTGGCTCACGGGCTCTAGAGCGCAGGCTCAGTAGTTGTGGCGCACGGGCTTAGTTGCTCCGTGGCATGTGGGATCTTCCCGGCCCAGGGATCGAACCCGTGTCCCGTGCATTGGCAGGCGGATTCTCAACCACTGCACCATCAGGGAAGTCCTGAGCAGACTTTATTATCTTTCTCTCCTCCCCTTCTTCTCCCTGATTCCTGCTGCCCCTTTATTCCTTAGCCCAAGTCTTAGAGTGGCACACTTGAGGCTGGCTGCCAAAGTTAGGTCATTTCTCTTTCTATTTAAGAGTAGGAAAAATAGGAAATCAATATAACAATAATAAACCGTGTAATGTCGTCAGATTTCCCTGGTATAGGCTCCTGTTTAGCTCAAAGGGCTGGAGACATTTCCCCAGCATCTTGGTTAGATTCTGACTTTGTGAACGCTGCAGGTTGGTTGCTGTTCTCAGTACAGCTAAGCAGAAACACTCACTCACTCAATTTGCTCCCTTGTTAAAGCACCGCAGTACTTTCCACTCCTGCGTCTTAGGCAGCTCAGGCTGCTACAGCAGAACACCATAGGCTGGATGGTTTAAACAACAGACAATTATTTCCCACAGTTCTGAAGGCTGGAAGTCTGAGATCAGGGTGCCAGCATGGTCGGGAGCTTGGTAAGTATCCTCTTCCTAGTTTATAGACCACCCAGCATCTCACTGTATCTTCACGTGAGAGAGAGAGAGAGAGAGGGAGGGAGGGAAAGAAACAGCATGTCTCTCCTGTTGCTTCTTTTAAGAGCATTAATCCCATTCATGGGGGCTCCACTCTCATGACCTAATTACCTTCCAAAGGTCCCGCCTCCAAATACCATCCCGTTGCAGATTTGGGCTTCAATATATGACTATGGCGGTGGGGGGGCGGTGCGGAGGGACACAAACATTTAGTTCATAACACCCCAAGCGCCATGATCTCAGTACAGCTCATCCTGAGTTTTGCTGGAAAGGGCACACCTTACCCCCAGGCAGTGGCAAGCAAAATGGCAGTGACTATGCCACTGTAAGTTCAGACCCAACAGTGCAATCACATTTCAATAAGGCGAGAGCAGGGATAATCACTTTCCCTCCACACTCATCTCACTCACTGTGCTCCAGCCACTTCGCTCACCCTGCAGTTCTTCAAACACACCAAGCTCCAAGCTCTTTCCCATCTCAAGCCCTTGCCAATTCCCTCTGCCTGTGATGCCCTTCCGCTATTCCTATAAATATACAAACCTTTCCTTTAAATCATCTTTCCTTTGAGCATCAGCTTAAATATACAGTCTGCAGAGGGAGCTTCTATGGTTGTATTTTTTTTTATTATTAAAGTAACCTCCTTTCCCAGTTCATTCCTATTTCACCCCCTTTTTATTTCCTTCTTGACATGTACCACAATCTCCAATTCTTGTATTCATTTTTTAAATTTGCTGGCTCCTTGTCGGTCTTTCCAGAAAGGATAAAAATGGAACAAGGCCAAGAACTGTGTCCATCTTGTTCACCATTCCTGACACATAGTAGCAGCTCAATGAATATTTGTTGAATGATTGAATAAAATAATTACACAGTATATAATCATAAGGAAAGGGGAGTCACACAATAAAAACATCAAATCTTTTATTCATATATAATGTTATAACCAGGAGATAATCATCTTATTTAATTTTATAACAATATCAGATTTCAACATGAACTCCCTGATTTAAGTTATTTTGTTGCTAAAAGGAACAGGTCCTCCTCTTTATCCTGGACTGTGATTTGCCATGATACTTATTCTATAGACTCTGAATAATAAATCTCATTTCTCCCAATGGAATTCAACTCCTAGAGATTAAAAGTTGACATCCTTACGAGACATCAACCAAGAAAAGACAACTTGAAGAAGCAAGTGTGGCTATTTTAGAAGAAAAAAACGTCTACATTCTGTTTTGACTTTGCAAGTCTCAAAGAATACTTTCATGACAATGCATGGAGAACTACGTGAAATTAAATAGCCACAGTGGAATGTGGATTTAATTGCTTGAATTGCTGCATTAGCTAAAATAAAACAGCTGTGATCACACTCTGGGGTAAAAACCATTGTTCAACAAAGACTTCTATTAAAGATCACCCCAGTGATGAGTCTGGCTTTCTAAAATCAGGCATACCCCTTCCTGGACCACACGTTGTCCTTAGGGTAACAGTGATTTCAATTTGGGGGGCATGTGGGTTGGAGAAACGTTGTCTGTGCCATAGGGCAGGGCACAGGACTGCTTGATAGATTTTTCTCTTTTCCCCCAAATACACAGCTCAAGTTACTCAAAATTACTCAGCAAAGCAAATTCCTTTCATATTTCCATAATCCCAAGACACAGGAAAGGTGTTGGGCTGGCTGCTGGGGCTTTTGGAGTTCCAATGCACTAAAAGATGAAACTAGAAGCAAACTGTGTCCAAGTTCTTCCCAAAGAATCTGTGTGAACAGACCCTGGTCCCTGAAAAAAACGAGTCTCTGAGGTGGTGGTTTTTGATATTTCTCGGGATCAGAAACCACCTTGACATAATAAGAAAGCCACAGAGACTTCCACAGAACATTCTTGAATGTACTAATACAAAGTTTGAAGCCTAGTCTCCAGAAGCTCTGTGAACACCCTAAAATTATCCATGGGCCACAGACTCAGAACTCTTGTCCTAAAATGCAGAAGCAGGGCTTGAGACGGGGAAAGCCAAGAATTCAAATGTTTTTTTCACCAACCACCATCGTGTACCTACTCTAAATAACTCTGCCACACACCACCTCTAACCCATCTGCAGACCTTGAAACGTGTGATCAATATCATGGCAAGTAAATAAGTAGAAGGGAAAGTTTGAGGGAAAGCACAGAAGGGCAATTAAGCAGAAAGCCAAATTTTTAAACTCTTAATATTCTGTCCAGTCCTCCATTCCTAAGATTCTGTTCCATTGACCTCACAAGTCAGTCACTGTCAAAGTCAAGTGTGCCTCAAAGTCAACCTGAGAAGGTTACCTTAAAATGCAGATTTCTAAGCTCACCTGGTTTCTGATTCAAAGGGATTCTGTAGTTTTTATTAAACACCCAGATGCTTCTGAAGCTGGCGGCTGCTTAAACCACAGTTTCAATTACTTCCAATCCTGTTTCTCAGCGTCTAAGAAATCCCAATATTTCAGGATCCAAAATACATACCCCTTCCTCTTATATCCAGAAGTGACACAAACACCCTTTGTCTAAACCTGAGTACCAGAGATGCCACTCTTTCCTTCTCATCTACACCCCTTTTAAGGGGGAACTTTCAGGGGAGAGATGGAGTGAGCTGTTTCTAGATGACCCGGTGCCTGAGGATTGCCCAACCTCTGATTATCAATTGACTGCTAGCCTTATTTCATCTGCAAAGTCCCTCTTGTCATGTACTGAAACATATTCATAGGTGTGACACCAGGGGAGGTCGGGGGGCCCATATCTTTCCTAAGGCAATTGCCTACCTTTTCTGCCCATCCTTCAAGACCCTTCTTCTCCAGAATGTCTCAATAATGATTTTACCCCTAATTCCCACAGATGATCCCTCCCCTTTTTGAGTTCCCATTTCACCTGGTTTAACTGCTTATTGTGAACTATAAAATAGAGATAATGCCCCTTTTTGTTCTCTTATTGTTTCTTATCTGCCACCTGAGTTCTAGTTCTTTGACAACATGACAATGCTTTAAATGCCTCTTCATCCCACACAATATACAACGAGTCATAAGCACGGAGGAGGTGTGGCAGCACCTGTTGCTTTGACCTGCCCAGTATCTATTCCCCGCTTTCCCCCATTCTTTCCTGGTTACCATATCTCAATTTCCGTTCAGAAAACTACCCTCCTCCAGCCTAAATTCATTTGTTTCAGAGAGCCTAACTCCACTCCCTGATTCCAGATACGGGCACATGATCTAGGTTGGGCCAATCAGCATAAACCATTCCCCTGGCACAAATGATTGGTTCACAATTGTCGCATGACCCAAGCTAGGCCAATGAGATTCAGTGCCGAAAACTTGGCAAGTATAACCCAGGAAGTGAGTAGTCTCTTTCTGTGCAGGTTCCTGGGGCCAGTAAGCTTCACCAGGCATCTTGTCATCACTAGAGGAGGAGCTGCTCAAGAAGGAGCAACACAGATACAAGCAGGGCTGAGAGATACAGAGCCAGTGACCGAGTCCTAGGGACCTGGTTCCTGGATTCAGCCAGGCCAGAAGCTAGCCCTACCTCCCAAACGGCTCAATTATACACGGTGTACAACTAATAAATATCACCTAGTATTTGAACCAATGTGAGTGTGTTTCTATCGCTTCAACAAAAAGAGTACAGGTTTATTTAATAAATACTGACTGGTTGAATTAATAGCCATTTTCGTCTTGGGAAATGTTGGATGTATTTGGGTTCTTAAAGCCTACAAAGTACTTCTTTGCAGAAGAAGGTTCAGTTGCTTAACTTACCTCTTTGGCAATGAACACTGATATGGTCATAAACTTATGGCCTTTGGAACTGGACGAATGAACTTGGATCCCAGCTCTGCCACCTAACAAATTGTGTAGCCTTGGGCATTTTACTTAGAAATCTTTAAGCAGGGGAAGATCACAGCAAAAACTGTGCACTGTTATTGGAGGATCATTTTTATGTAGATGATGGAATGAAGGATGGAGAGACAGACGCAGGAAACTGTTATCAAGTTGAGGCGATAGCAGATGAGACTTTAGACTAAGGCAGCATCACTTGAGACACAGACCAGAGAACAGATTGCAAAACCTACAACACAGTAGCAAATTGAATGTGGGATGTGGGAAAAACAAAGGAGTCAAAGTTCCTGCAAACGAGTTCAATTATTTTTAGTATGAGACATTAAAATAAAGGAAGAAATGCAGCCTGCTAGCCAGGTGGTGGGGATGCTCTTCAATTCTAGTCAATCTGTTGAGTTATCTTTAATAACACAGACAGCTTTGGAGGTAGATCTGTAGCTTCCTTCTTCTTGAAGAAATTGAGCGGCTTCTCACTTCTAGGCAACAGAGGGAGATCTTTCTAGCAGGTGATGCTTTCATGGCTTTGATTTAAAGTTGTGTTTCCCAAGGGGCTTCCCTGGTGGTGCAGTGGTTAAGAATCCGCCTGCCAATGCAGGGGACACGGGTTCGAGACCTGGTCTGGGAAGATCCCACATGCTGCGGAGCAACTAAGCCCGTGTGCCACGTCTACTGAGCCTGTGCTCTAGAGCCCGTGTGCCCCAACTACTGAAGCCCACGCACCTAGAGCCCATGCTCCGCAACAAGAGAAGCCACCGCAATGAGAAGCCCGCACACTGCAACAAAGAGTAGCCCCCGCTCATCGCAACTAAAGAAAGACCACAGGCAGCAATGAGGACCCAACACAGCCAAAAATAAATAAATAAAATTAAAAAAAAAAAAAAAAAGAATAAAGTTGTGTTTTCCAAAGTATTAGAGGGGTCTGCTGGTGGTAGAGTACGTGGTTTTAGGTGGATTACAGGATGACTAGCTGCACACAGACAAGACATGAAATAACTCTGAATCACATCGGGGAAAAGCTGTTCCCTTTCAGGCCTTTTGATTATTTTGTCAAAGAAAAGAAAAACCTCATATGGGGCCTAAACCATCTTTAACACGTCTTTCTATCACTTGCTAATCTTCTTGCTTAATAGGCAGCAGGTCTCAGGCTTAAAATCTTGAGGAGGCCACAGTATCCATCTAAGTAATATCATTGTGTCTTTGCTGAAGTTATCTTTACACGTGCTTTCTATCAATGGGAAGTGGAACTTATTTTCCACTTATAATAGCTATTCGTCTTTTTTTTTAAGATAAATTTATTTCATTAAAAAAGATGACTCCATTCAAAGGCAACTAAAGAAATGCAGCACACAGCCATGGCAGGAATTGGGGAAAGGATCCTCCTGGGCCAGGGGTTCTAAAACATCTTTCATCAGTGGTGGAACTTCTGGCACTCTGACAAATGTCTTCTTAGGAGGTATATACTTGGAGCACCACTGAAAGTACACCTTGCAGCTAAAAGCCTACAGTGAGTAAATAAATGTGCCTACTTTTTGGACAGGTACCAGTGCTGAGAACAGCCCCGCTCTGTGCGCAGCATCCCTGCAAGCCCTTGGGAGCCCAGCACGATCTCCTGAACAACTCTTGATTCTAAACAATGCAGGAGTTTGGTTCACTCGTCATGAATAAACACCCTCAGACCCGATGTTTGGAAACACTAGGGCTTCTGCTCCCAGACGCCGCTCTCCTCGGCTGCGCGTCCGATGGATACATCAGCCCTTCTCGGAAGCGCCGCCACGCTTCTGTAAAGGTGCCGCCGGAAAACTCAGGACAAGCACACCAAACAGTCTGGCGTAGGGGTGTGTGATTTCGCGAGCGATCTTTTGTTTATTGAAGAGTCGACTTTTCAAGGGGGAAAAAAAAACACTTTTGGCTGAGCGGCGGAGTTCCAACGCTACTAAACTTCTCCCCCTAGTGGACCTTTCATTAAGACGTAAATCATTCAGAGCTGGAAGCACAAGGACCATGGAGCTGGTAGCTTTTAAATTTCACAGTCAAAAACGGCATTAATTGTTGCTAGATTTTTTGATAATGTCCATTCTGACCGGTGTGAGGTGATATCTCATTGTAGTTTTGATTTGCATTTCTCTAATGATTAATGATGTTGAGCATTCTTTCATGTGTTTGTTGGCAGTCTGTATATCTTCTTTGGAGAAATGTCTATTTAGGTCTTCTGCCCATTTTTGGATTGGGTTGTTTGTTTTTTTGTTATTGAGCTGCATGAGCTGCTTATAAATTTTGGAGATTAATCCTTTGTCAGTTGCTTCATTTGCAAATATTTTCTCCCATTCTGAGGGTTGTCTTTTGGTCTTGTTTATGGTTTCCTTTGCTGTGCGAAAGCTTTGAAGTTTCATTAGGTCCCATTTGTTTACTTTTGTTTTTATTTCCATTTCCCTAGGAGGTGGGTCAAAAAGGATCTTGCTGTGATTTATGTCATAGAGTGTTCTGCCTATGTTTTCCTCTAAGAGTTTTATAGTTTCTGGCCTTACATTTAGGTCTTTAATCCATTTTGAGCTTATTTTTGTGTATGGTGTTAGGGAGTGATCTAATCTCATACTTTTACGTGTACCTGTCCAGTTTTCCCAGCACCACTTATTGAAGAGGCTGGAGAGGGTGTGGAGAAAAGGGAGCACTCTTGCACTGCTGGTGGGAATGTGAATTGGTACAGCCACTATGGAGAACAGTATGGAGGTTCCTTAAAAAACTACAAATAGAACTACCATATGACCCAGCAATCCCACTACTGGGCATATACCCTGAGAAAGCCATAATTCAAAAAGAGTCATGTACCCAAATGTTCATTGCAGCTCTATTTACAATAGCCCGGAGATGGAAACAACCTAAGTGTCCATCATCGGATGAATGGATAAAGAAGATGTGGCACATATATACAATGGAATATTACTCAGCCATAAAAAGAAA